>NW_021634237.1:0-61514 GCF_004799145.2 Neltuma alba | reverse complement strand
CAAAAATACTACTCAATAAGCATTAAATGAAACTTCCGTTTGTAACTAACCTGGTGCAATGTATCCGCATGACCCAGCTATGGCAGACATGGATTTAGCTCCCTTAGCAGTGGTTTCAACAACCTTAGCAACTCCAAAATCAGCCACCCTTGCGCCAAAGTCACCATCCAGCAAGATATTGTTGGATTTTACATCTCTATGAACAATTGGTGGAACCAGTCATGATGCAAATAAGAGAGGCCTTCAGCAGCATCAACTGCTATCTTATACCTTGTTGCCAATCCAACAATCCACCTTTACTACTATGTAGCAAATCTCCAAGACTACCATTAGGCATGTACTCATACACCAAGAGCTTGCAGTCCCTAGTAGTACAGCAACACCACAACTTTACAATGTTCTTATGCCTAATTTTGCCAAGAGTCTCAACCTCTGCATCAAAAGCATTGTCTTGAACCTGGCCTTTCTCAAAATCACCACTCTCTATGTCCTTCACAGCACCTCCCCATAGTTTCTTCACAGCAACTGCCTCCCCATTGCTAAGCACTACCTTGTAAACTTTCCCTGATGACCCACTTCCTATCACATTGTCATCATCAAGGCAGTTCAGAATCTCATCTTCACCACCAAACCCAGTTTATGGAAGGACATCAATGTCCATTTCGATTTATCAATGGCTCTTCTTGCGTTCTTGAAGTTCCTATACTTGAAATAGAACCAGACCACACCAATGAGAAGCACCAAAGTGGCAATGATGAACATAGCTCGAAGTAACCAAATGTAACCTTCATTTTTAGCATCACTTCTGCCATCACATAGACCTTTCAGATCCCCACATAAACCAGGATTACCCAAAAAGCTAGTCCTGTACATATCCTTAGCCAACTGAGGGGGAAGTTCTCCAGAAAGTCGATTATAAGACAAATTCAGCTGGTTAAGCTTCAAATTCTGTACCCACGAGGAACTTTCCGGAAAGTTGATTGTGGGAAAGGTCAAGAAAATTGAGCACGGACAAACTCCCATTTATCATCAGGAATTTTGCCACTAATGTCATTGTTGGCCAAATTCAACTCATTAAGTTTCTTCAAGGATCGAACTCCCTTGGGGAGCTGGCCAGAGAGTTTATTGTTGTGAAGATCAAGAGTTCCAAGTTGCCCAGATTCACAATACTATCAGGCAGCGACCCAGTAAAGTTGTTATCACTCCCAGAAAATTCCTCAATATTTCCAACCATCCAATCTCATCAGGGATCGCTCCACTGAAATTGTTCTTCGATAGAATCAATAACGACAGATTCCAGCTCCAGCAATAGTTGAAGAAATTGGACCCGAAAAAGAGTTATCAACAAGCTCCAGAAGGTATACATGCGGAAGCCCCCATATACCGGCCGGAACTTCGCCGGACAACCGGTTGTAACCGAGCCTAACTCTTGTCAAGCTCTGACACATCCCCAAACTCGCCGGGATCTCACCAGAAAACAAATTGTATATCAGCAGAAGCTCCTCCAACTGCCCCTGGTCACACAAACTAGCCGGAATTCCTCCCCAGAACTGGTTGGTTGACAGGTCGATCCACCGTAATGGCGAAATTTTGCCAAGATTCGCCGGCAGCTTCCCGGTGAGCCTGTTCCCAAACAATCTAAGCTCATAGAGATTCGGAGAGTCAGCTATGCTCTCCGGCAACTCGCCCTCGAAACGATTTTCGTAGAGATGAGGCTTTCCAGTGGCAAACGACACAAATCATCCGGAATGGTCCCGTGAGGTGGTTCATCGACGCGTCGAGGAGCCTCAATGAAGTGAGGTTGGACCATCCCCGAGCAACTCACCGGACAATGAGTTATTGTACAGTTCAATCTGGTTCAAACTCGTCATCTCCATAAGCGAACTCGGGATCGACCCGTACAGATTATTGAATGCCAGGTCCAAATCCCTGAGCTTCTTCAACTTCCCTAGCGAGTCGGGAATCGTGCCAACCAGGTTACATTGCGTTAACCAAAGCACCTCGAGATTAGTCAGGTTCCCGATCTCCGGCGGGATCCGACCCGGATAAAACGGGTTATACGAAAGGTTGAGCATCTTCAATGTCGTAATATTACCCAGAGAAGCGGGAATGGTACCTTCTAGAAGATTAGACACAAGAGAAATAACCTCGAGCTTCCGAAAGCTCCCAAATGAGTCAGGAATAGGACCCGAGAAATTGTTCCGGTCAAGTCCAGGTATCTGAGATTGGGCAGTAGAGACAGAGTATGCGGAAGTTCACCGGTGAGAGATTCTGGGAAAGGTCCAGATGAACGAGGGAGCGACAAGAGGAGATATCTGCAGGAAGGGTTTGATTAACAGAGTTGTTGAAGAAGAAAGAGACGAAGGAGAGGTTGGGGAGGCGGCAGAGGATGGAGGCAGAGAATGGGCCGGCGATATTAGTGTTGGAGAGGTCAAGGCGAGTGACGGAGGAATTGGAGGCAGCACGCAGGTGACACCGGACCAGGCACATGGGGTGACATCACGGGGGTTCCAGAGGAGAGAGAGGCATCCGGGTCGTCGAGAGAGAGCTTGAACTGGTAGAGATAGAGACCCTCCTGGTTGAGAGAGAGAGAGAGAATGGAGGAAGAAGCAGGAGTAACAGAGGAAGAAGAAGAACGGTGGACATGGCCGGCTCTGCTTCTGGAGAACAGAGTAGGGGAAGAAGAGTGAAGAGAGTGTGGGGTTTGGGTGGAGAATTTATCCGAAGACAGAAACAGAGAGAGAGAAGGGAGAGGGGAGAGGAGAGAGAAGGGGTATGAGTACTTCACTGCACGCACCCAAAGGGAGGGGAAGACAGAGAGAGTGAGAGAGAGAAGAGAAGGGTAGTGAAAAACAAAGACATAATGATAGTGCCTTCTTGTATTTCAGAGAACTGTAAAACTTGTGTCTATGGTCTTCATCCCTGCATTTCGATTTCTTTTCAGTTAAAGTAATGCTGATTCTTCTGCCCCAGTGAATTGAACTTTCTTCTTCTTCTTCTTCGTTCTTTTCAAAAAATTGAGGAAAAAAAATTCCTTTTAATAATATCCACCCAAAATCTCATTATTAAGTGCCCGTAGTTCCTTGGCTTTTTTTCGTTGGCTAGCAACTCATGGGTGTTTTCCTTATTAAGCCATACCACTTTAATTTATTTACATTAGCATATGCTCAGAATTATAAGTCGTTTTCAATTAATGTTGGATAAAATATTTTCCAACTGCATATAAGTATTTTGTGTTGCATCTAGAACCTTAATTTATTTTTCAAGTTAAATTTTATGATTATTAATTTAAGATATCGGATGAGCCAAAAAATAATTTATAATGTTAAACGCATCTAAAAAATTAGTTCAGATGCCTCGATGCATCAAAATATAATTTAGACTGTTAAACTCACTTTAAAAAACACTATAAGGTATTGGATACATTTCAAAATACTTTAGGATACTATATATCTAAAAACATATTTGAGGACGCTAAATATATTAATCTATTAATTTTTCCACAAAAAACAATTAATATATAATTAAAATCTTTCTATTCATTTTGTCTCTTCCTTTGTTTAATGGGATAACTTATTCCTTGGCAAATTACCCAACAACACGTAAAGAAAAAAGAAAGTGAAGAAGTGCATATTTATTTTTTTTATTACTATTACTATTATTATTTATTATTTTTTGGTGATATTATTATTTATTACTCCTTCCGTTCCTTATTATAAGAGACAAATAACAAAATTACGTTGATCAAAAAAACAGTTAAAATTAGTTAAGAACAATTAATATGTAAAAAGTATAATTTTTTTTCCAAAACTACCTCATTAATAAGGAGAGAGAACAGAGAGAAACAATGGTAATTTAAAAGAAAGAGAAGTGGGAAGGAGAGAGTGTGGAAAGGAGAGAGAGTGTGAGTTGAGACAATAAATATGGGTCAAATAGGAAATCAACACAAAAAGTAGAGACAACTTTTAAGTGTCTCTTATATTTAAGAACATGCATAAGTACTAAATGTCTCTTATAATAAAGAACAGAGGAAGTATTAGTTAGAGAAGAAAAACGACAGAATCGTCATAGACATTGAGTGGAGTAACAAACTTAAAGGGGAGCAAGACATGAGTATTGCCCAGTCACAATCAAACACATTGCTTTCATGCTGCCTTTCTTCTTCTTTTTTTCTATTTTTTTAAATTTATTTCTTAAAAAAAAATAACTTCCTAACCTTTTCACACACATTGTTCATGTGTGAGAGAGAGACTAGTTTGAAAGCATAAATAAATTCAAGGCATGAAATTTAAGTTTCTAAAAGCAAGACATGCTTGGTGTATTGTTCTAGTGGTAAAATAATTCTTTGTATAGTTTTGATCTTACAAGTTACAATACATATGGCATCAAATACCTCTTTTAAAAATTTTTATTCATAAGGTTATAAGTTAAAACTTTTGTGGAAGATAATAATTGCTCATATTTAATGCCCAATAATATTTTAAATAAAATTATTTTTAATAAAATATATATATATATATATATATATGCACGTAGCACAAAAACAAACAATAGCAAATTTATGACAGTATTTTTATAAATGGTCAATGAAAGAAGAAAAATGCAACCCTAAAGAATGAAACAGGAGAAGAAGACGAGAAGGGGCATACTTGAGATTTGACTTATAGTGCGAAATATCGTTGACCATCTAGAACGTCCCCCTTTAGCTTGTGGTTAGGAGCACCTTCGACGAACACGATTTTAAATGAAATTATATAGTAATTTTTAGTTACATATATATTAAAAATAAAAGTAATTTAATATAAATCTGTTGAGCAACATACTCTGCGTGGACATAGAGTCAACAAACTGTATTATTTACAATTTCTTTTTGTAGAAAAAGAAAAGAATTTTTTTTTTACTTAATTTAATATTGTAAGCTTGCAGTACAAATAACTATAGGTAGAAACGATAATTTTTCTCTAGCTGTCGTATTAAACATTATTGGGTTCAATTAAAATTAATGTTTCAGTAAAATTAATTTTCACCAAAAAAATTATTGTTTCAATAACCGTTAAAAAAATTATCCATAATTGTAATGGAAGTAAAAGCAATTGAAAAAAATTCACCCAATCTTATTTCTTAAGTGCACCCAGCACTTCGATTATTATAGTGATGTAATTTTACTCATAATATTTTTTTGGAGCACTTTTACTGTTGGTTTTTTTGTGCAATTTTACCCCTGATGTAAGAGACAATTAACTGCATATTGATAAAAAAAATTAGTTAAAACTAGTTAGTAACAATAAATATATGAAAAATATAACTTTTAAAAAAAAATCCTTATTTATGTAGTAAAAGGTCATAAGAGAGAAAATGTATTACCTAAATGACAATGAATGCAATAATATTAATATGAGTAGTTAAATGAAACAAAATGAAAAATTAACCCCAAAAAAAATGAAACAAGGTCTAGATATCTCTTACGAAGAGATACAAGTCATCATATCCAACAATTAGTTATTATAAAACAAAAGAATACAAGAAGTATTACAATAATTTATATAGGAGGCAGCACAAGATTTCTTGAAGAGGCTGAGAAAAAATAATTCAAATTGGAAATATTTTTTTTTTAAAAAAAGGGTCCATTACCCAAAATTTGACAAAGCTCAAAACCCAAAAATGTTGCAATTAATAAGAACATGGTTCAATGAAAGAAAAATTAGCGTTCAAATTAATGCCTTGTGTTTCGTTCTTATCTTTTAGTGAAGAAGAGAGACGGCTTTGGGGTGCCAAAAGTTAAACCCCCCCCCCCCCCCCAAAAAAAAAAAACACACTCACACACACACGCACACTTGAAGGTTTGCCTGAAGTATGATTTAGTTTTATTAGTAAATTTGAAAAAACTCTACCGGACTGCCAATAAGAATTAATCCAATTAATAAAGAATTTATCTAAAACCCATAAAATTATGAGTTTAAGTCCTACAACTGAAATAAAATCTTATTAGTGGATGATTTTTAAGTACCTCTATAAACGCTCTAAAACCTAGAGATATGCCCTGACTTTAGTGGGATTCCAGAACCCAAATCGTCTAAACCTTTAATTACCAAAAAAAAAAAACCTCTATCTGATTTTTAATATTATAGTTAGATAATTAATTTGCTGATTTTTTAGAATACCTTTTCTAATAATGTGTGTTATAATTTTATAACTATCTTTTTGTAGAAATTTTCTTACTATATGCAATCAATAAGAACATTTTTTAAAAAAATTATAAATTTAAAAAATTGAGATCTTGTATTAGAATCAAAATAAATCCCTTAGCTTGCTCTTATAATTATAAACTAAAATAAGTTGATAGAATTCCTGACCATGTTCATTTATTGTCAGTTCTTAGTTTGTAGGATACTATCAACTGGTGATATTTTGTCCCACGTCAGCCTTGTTGATATATATATTTTTCAGTTTTCTTTTCTTTTTTAAATTATGATCACATCACACGTGATTGGCTAATTGGGGAACACACACACACACATATATATAATATGTATATGTGTATGACGAATTTTATCCAAGTTTATAAATTATTTCAGCTTTTCTTAAACTTTAAATGGATTTGGTAAAAAATGTTTAAATGGATAATGCCCTCCAAGTTTTGTTGGGCCACTAGGTTTAAAATATGTAAAAAATTACTAATAAAAATACTCATAAATTATAGAGTATTAACCAATAAATCACTTATTTAAGTAATGATATTTAAACTCACATTTTACAAAATATACATCACTATCAATTGAATAAACTTTCATTTGTCTGAAGAATAAAATTTTATCATATGCGTAAATAAAACAGTTTTAACCTAGTCAAATATTAAATTTGTCCTTTTTATCACAAGGTAAAGTTGTAAAAAGGTTGCATTAATTTGTTGGGGGAATTATTATGAAACCTAAATGAAAAAACAATTACTAAAAAAATTTCAATAACAACTCTGAAACTTTTTAATAATTATATTCTTTCTTTGATACTAACTCCAGTCTTAATTATAAAAACCAGTTGACTAATTTGAGGAGATTAAGGAAGTAAGTTGAGTTAGTTATTTGTCATAAATAGGTGTTGTCTTTCCTAAAATATCCTTATTAATCAAGTGTATTGACCAGAACTATCATTGTTAGAAGGGCTATTTTGAAAAAATATATATAAATATGAGAGACAAAGTGAATTGAGATCTTATATTTAGGACCAAAATAAAAGTCAAATATGATCTTATATTAAGGACTAGAGGTAGTACCTTATAATATATAAATTTTCCTAATTCTTTTAACAATTTAAAATGAAGCTTACGTTGAATTAAACATTTTTTATTTTATATAAAATTTAATGGATAGATAAGCTATATTACTCATATATTTGATTTTTAATCATGATTTACAAAATACAGAATAAATATGTGAGAGGAGTTTTCTCTCAACTTACGTGAAACGTGTTTATAAGTATTTTTCATTGTTATTCCAAGTAGGTCCATTGTTTAGAAATCAGAAATTTGGAAAAAGAAAAGAAAAGAAAAGAAAAAGAACGTTACAGTATAAACACGGGAGCAAAAGTGTAATTGTGAGCATTTGGCCCCTTTGTGGTGGAGGAAGGGGCTTTATAATATGAACATGATACCGTGTGGAAGTGACAATGGAAAGTACATGTTTGCAGTTTCCAATGGATATAATGTTAAAATAGCAAATCACACTTGCAATCACAAAAGCACATGAAAATTCCCAAATTCGAGGTTTGCGTCTGGAAAAATAAAATAAAATAAAAATGCTTCCTTGCTTTATAGAATAAAGTATTCTTGTGGATAAGTTTTTTCAATCACACGCATCCAGAGTTTCAGAAGACTAGTGCGTTATTCAAACCATTAAATTTAGCATGAGAAATAATATTAATAGAGAAAGACGTGCTCGTTTATTTCTATTTATAAAATATTTTTAATATATTTTATACAGATAAAAAAATTTTAAGTTTCGTTAACTTTTATTTAAAATTTAATGACTTTCTAGTTTTATCTCTATTTAATATACATTATATTTCATATAAACAAAGTCAACACAATAATAAATGCGGAGTAAAATTGTACATCTATACAGAAAATTTCTCTCAGTACCCTATAAATAAAACAAAAAAATACCTTATCTCTTTGCCCTATAAATAGGACCAGAGGAGTATAATACATTAAATTTTTAATATAGTTACATATTTATGGTTGAAAATTTTTATAATTTTCAAATACTATTATTCTATTTTTATTTATAAATCATTTTGAATATGTTTTAATAAAATTAAATTTTATTAACTCTTATTTAAAAGTTAACTTTTTATCTTCATTCCTTTTTAATAAATATTAGACCCCATAAGAATAAAGTTAACATAACAATAAATAAAAAGTAAAATTATATATTTTTATGAGAAAATTTTCTGTCTTAAAAATAGGTCTGTTTTTTTTTCCTGTACCTTATAAACAGAACCAACATAGTATTGATTTTGGCTTATGATGTTTCCCTGGGTAACTACAAGAAGTCAACCCATCCCAAATATAATTACAGGATATAACATTCGATGACCTCATAAAAATATTAATAATAGTTAAGAATCTTAAAATTTTCAAGGAAAAAAATTACTAGTATGATCCATGGCTAGAATTACAATTTATTTGTGTTAATTTTTTTCAGCACTTATCTTATATAATTTCAAAATTTTTTTAATATCTTTTCCTCATCTTTTGTATTTTTTGATATTAAGTTTTCAATTGTTAGTTGCCTTAAATATTTTAAGAAAATTATCTTCCACATTTTCAATACTTATTATTTATTTTTTTCAACTCTAAAAGCATAGATTTGGCCAAAAAAAAAATTCTAAAAGCATAGAACATGGACATTAAAACCATTTAAGCTGACTACTCAATAAATTGAAAAACTGAGTATTAAAATTTTGAAAAATAATCCTAAAATTATAAAAGACGATTTCTAAAAGGGCGAATCAAGAAAATTTTAATTACAACCAAGAATCGTGATCCTTTTTTGAAATTTCAGAATTTTAAGATTCTGAACCGTCGTTAATATTCTTGATTGTTATTCCCCCCTCTTTTTATAAAAAATAATATCTCTCCTAGCGGTGTGATAGACTGATAATGTTGTTAAATATAAGAAATAAATCCTTTTATTCTTGATTGTTATTCCCCCCTCTCTTTTTATAAGAAATACTATCTCTCCTAGTAACGTGATAGTGTTCTTAGATATAACAGATAAATTCCTTTTTATCTGAAATTTTAAACTTGTCTTTTCACTTTTAACCCATAACACTTATTAATTCTTTGTAATAAATTTCAATTCATTATTCTCTATGCTAATTCGAAAAATATGTATGTATCTTACATATTTATTGTTTTAACTAAATTTAACTAATATTTTAAACCTGTGATATGATGTTGGTAGCTGTTTCATATAGTAATTTTTTTTCATATGATAAAACACGAAAGGAGTACTATATTTTAGTGAAATAACACAAGATGCTATATTAACGGCCAAACTAAGATTTTCAACGGTATCTTATATTTAGGAATATGTGAATTGATGAGGCTGACATTTGACACAGGGAGCGGAGAGTGTTTTGAATGAGAAAGAGCAAACTCACACGAAGTTGTTAGAGGGAAATAAATGAAAGAAGGGGGCCCCCAGGTTTTGTTTGTGTTTGTATAAATATTTACTGCTACCATGACAAGTTTAACTTTCAAAATAATATAGCAGAGAAAGGTTGGTGATTGCAGGTTTAAATTCCCCCGTGACTTTCATTAAATTGCTTCCCCCCCCCCCTCCCTCCCAATTGATGGTCATTGGTCACTCTTACTAACTTGCTCTTCCCTGCCCTTCTTTAGGTACATCTTTTAATGTCTTTGTCTGCACCCTTTTGTTTGTTTTTATGGCCATTAACCATGGAGCACATGTGCATGCAAGGAATTTACAACACAATGAGCATATTTTAATCGATACGTAAGTATATTACTCATACAGTCATACTCCTTCTAATTCTTATTATACATTTTAAATAACTAATTTATGTATAATGTAAGATAGTTAAAAGTAATAAATAAGTAATAAATGTATTTTTTTAAAAATATATCTTTATAATCAAGGCTGTCAAACTCGTGAGTTTAAACAAACTTGTGATAATGATGTAAGCTCGAATCGTAAACTTGTAAGAGTTTACTTTTATTAATAAATTGATATTAAAAGTATATAATAAAATAATTAATATATAAAAAATGTGAACAATTTCATTTAAATATATTTTAAATTTAAATAATTGAAATTATATCTATCAATGTTCATAATTTATTATATTCAACAAAGAAATTTTTATAAAAATCATATATAAAGTCACTAAACATAATCAAATTCAAAAATTTAGTACAAGTTTAAGAGTGAGTTGACACGATTTTGTAAGCTAAAAACGTAAAAACAGTAAACTCGGTAAAAGAACTCGTAAGTTTAACCGAATTTATAGTTATCACGAGTTTAAGAATGAGTCGACACAATTTTGTTAGCTGAAAACATAAAAACGTTAAACTCGAAGAGTCGACTTGCGAGTTTGACAACAATGTTTATATGTATTATTAACTGAGGCAACTCTTTTTTGACTTTGTATAATTTATCTTTAGTTATGTGCAAAAATTTTCAAAATAGAAGCCATTTGCACATAATTAAAAAAATATTGTGCGTGGTTGAAGAAGAATTGCACCTGTTAAATATAATTGCATCCAGTCAAATATTTAGGTAATTTTATGCCATAAAATTTAGGGATTTACCCCAATTTTTCCAAGAAATTAAAGTATTACAAAAAAAAAAAAAAAACGACTTCCAGATTGAAGTGACGCAGGGAGGAGTTGATGGAAAATGCATTAATTAATGTGCACCTAATTTTTTTTAAGTCAAAATTAATGTCCATCGAATATAAAGTTATCAGATTTCATAATTTAGTACTATATGTCTGGTATTGATAATTAAATTCTTTTAAATCGTGGTTTCTGGTTTGTTATATTTTTTTAAAGGCGCCACCAAAAAACATTAAATAACAAGTCTGATGAAAAAACATTAAATAATAACACCCACCACCTCCAAATCTAAAATTCCACATATTTAAAGTGGGTAGATAGTCGGAACAATAACATTAATTATGCATTATTGTGGTAGATTCAAAATAACTCTTGAGATAACTAATTTGTCCATAGCTTCTCGAGATAACTAATTACTTTCACCATTAAATGTAAGAACATCATTTATACTTTCTTTCATGCTATTTATAAATAATTTCTAACAGGTTTTTTAAATCAAAACAAATTTTAAATCTTATTATTTTGTTTTAAAATTTTATAACTTTCTCAGTTTATGCTTATTTAATATATATTTATGTTTTAAGGAAATAACAGTATACAATAATAAATTAAAGATAACTAACAAGATATTAGTTGAGATAGTAAAATTCGAATGCTGAAAAGAGCACTTGTTGGGATAGCATTAACTTTAATGCTTTCAACATGACAGAGATTGATCTTAAGTCCAAAGTAATTTGAAAATATTCTGAGTTGTACTACAAAATAATAAATTAAAGATAAAGATATATATATATATATAAATATAGTCATGTAAAAAATTTGCTGATGTGATTTACAAATATGACAACAACAAAAAAACCTTTTCTTTCTTGCTTATAATATGATCATAAGAGTAAAGTATATTTGAATATAAAAAAAATACTTGGGTGAAATTTTTTATGTCCATTATATTAAGTTTTCTAGTTACATAATTTCAAAATTAGATTTATAAAAATATTTAAATAAATTATTTTCATGATTTAGATACATTAATTTTATTGATAGTTCAAATAGTATGCTCTAATTTTAAATTTTACTTCCTCCATTATCAAATATAAAGTTAACAAGTGAAGCTGCGCGTAGCGTTTCTGCGTTTGAGAAGTGTTTATCTTTACTCCCTCCGTTTCTTATTATAAGAGATAAATAACCGAATTACGTTGATAAAAAAAGCAGTTAAAATTAGTTAAAAACAATCAATGTGTAAAAAATATAATTTTTTTTTCAAAAATGCCCTCATTAATAAGGAGAGAAAGCATGTGAGAGAACAATTAAATTATTAAAAGAAAGATAAGTAGGAGGGAGAGAGAGTGTGAGTTGGAGACAATAAATATGGATAAAATAGGAAATCAACACAAAAAAGTAGAGATAACTTTTAAGTGTCTCTTATATATAGGAACATGCCATAAGCATCAAATGTCTTTTATAATAAGGAACGGAGGGAGTATTATTTTGCCCCTAATAAGACGTGTATTTGGGCCGATGATTATTATTCTTTATTGAAAAATGGAAAGTCTCAGTTATTTATGAGAGAAGGTTTTGTCAAAATAGCACAAAACACATGAAGTCTACAATATATTTTTTTTGGATAGAGGTCTACAATACTAGTCACTCATTCGATTCCTAATATAAATTTAGTTTACAGCACAATCTAAAAAGAGAGTTAAATGCAAGTTGGTGCAAAAAAAAAAGTAATATTTATTCAAAACTATCGTTGTTAAAAATTAAAGACTGCATCAATTTAATTACTCATATAGTATTCAATTGTACATAATACTAAAATAAGAAAAAAAATTAAATAATTTAGATATTATCCAACTGAATTAATATTCTAATATAAAAATAACTTAGGAAAATAAATTGATAATAAAAAATTCCTTAATTTATTACTTATATTCGGTAAGGGAGAGAGAAGTCTATTGTAACAGTTCCAGATGGCAAATGAAACCAACCACAAAATTGCAACAACTCAACTTTGACTAATATAATGATCTGACAACTTATTTATAATGTACGACTGACTTGTAATAATTTTGGTAAAATCGGAGTGATCTTTGTATTTTTTTTTAAAATGTTTCTATAACTTAGTATTTAATTTCTTTTTTTCAAGTTAAAGGGGAGGTTTACATAATATTTTGATAATAATAAAGCCATTTGTGCAATTTTAAAATATTCAAGGGAACAAATTCCACCATTGAAGAAGAAGTGCCCATAAAAATGAATTAAAAAAAACAGAGGTATGCATTAAATTAATAAAATATGAGCACAACATCCATCGTATATCACCCAACAACGTGTAACATGACGATTTGGTCCTTGAAGATAATGTTAAAAGATAGAGAAAATTAATTAGTCTCCATAATTGTGATTTTGTTGAAATTCAGTTTTTAAACTTTAATTCGGTGCAACTTAATTTTTATAATTTTGATTTAGTTGATACTCAATTCCTAAAATCTGAGTTGATTCAACTCAATCCTTTTAACTTTAACCGCCCAAAATGTTGATCCCTACATTTTAAGATGTAAAATAAGAAAGACTAAAATTATTTTTTGAAATATAGGGGGCTAAGATTTTAATTTACGAAAGTATAAGGACTGACTCATACCATGTCAAAGTTCAAAAATTGAGTCTTAACCAAATCAAAACTACATAAATAAAGGTGTATTAGTTAAAATTTAGATATAATCATTGGCAAAAAAAAAAGATATTTAATTACAATCAAGTCAAAATTATATAATATAAGTCCATTTTTATGTATACTTTTGTCACTATTTCAATTGAAGTTATTTTAGGGATTCAAATTGATATCACATATTCTTTGTAACTTTTTTTCCAGGTTATTGTGCAATTTTAATGGTAAAATTTACCCAAAAAGATATTGAGTATCATACAGTTTATTTGAGTATAAAAATATATATGAAGCTGTTCAAAAGGAACATTTGGCACCACATAGTTAATATCCATTATTTTATTGTTAATGGGGCCCATGAAGTTAGTTTTAAAGTATATTTTTAACAATAGAGTTTATATTAAAGGAAACTAGACAACATAAAGTTTATTTAGATTAAAAAAATTATACATAAACTTTCTAAAAGATAGAAAAATAACAAAATTCATCAAGTTAATTTTATTCTTTTAAGTCTCACTAAATATTACATTTTCTCTCAACTCATTCTCACTTCCTCCTCCTCTTGGTACAATGAACTAATTTGAAAAAAAAATTAAAGAAGTAAAACAATTATTTAATTATAACATATATTTTATGATCTCTCTAAAATATTTGTATGCATCATTAATGTATATATTAGTTTATAAGCTAAACAAATTAATTTGGAGAACAATGATAAATATAATACTTTATGGTAATTTATTTAATCTCTTCAAATCAGTCGATTGTGTTCTATATTAAAGGATGAAGGTAGTACTTGGTGCAAATAATAACCCTTGTATCATAAAAGAAGGGAAAGACGTTGTCTTGTTGGGAAAATACATATAAAACACTTAGAGGTTGAGAAAATGACATAACAAAGAGAATGTGTGTTGACTATGATGAGAGAAATATAGATGGACTTGGAAGTGAGAATAGATGAGGGAAAATATGACATTTAATGGGATCCAAAAGAATAAAATTAACAGACGTTAGAATTGATAAATTTTGTTATTTTTTCTCCATTTAGAATGTTCATATATATTATTGCATCCAAGTAAACTTTATGGTGTTCAATGCTCTTTGATGTAAATTTTATTGTTAAAAATGCATATTAAAGCTGACTTTATGGGTCCTATTAATGGTAAAGTAATGGACATTAAAGGTGTAATGTCAAATGTCCATTTTAACAATTTCATGTATATTTTTATACTCAAATAAACTTTATGATGCTTGATGCCTCTTTGAGTAAACTTTATTGTTAAAATTACATTTAACTTTTTTCTCTCTTATACAAGTATAATGAATGAATCACATTAGTTGTAGTTGTGAGTAATATATAATTTTTAAAATAAATTTTAAATTATTCAGCGAAAAATAAATAAATAAATTTTAAATTAAATCCATTTATTCATAAATAACTTAGAAGAAATACATATATTATCTTTCAGCTATTTCGGCATACAGTTTGAGAGGGACCTTTTTTGCTAATGGTCAGACCTAAACATGCATAGGCTTGATCCCCAGGAAACAACAAGAAACAATTTGTGGTTAAATATATAGTTAATACTGTTGGGAGATCAATAATTAATCATGACATGTTGCCCCTAGAGAATACATGAAAAAGATACTCTTGAAAAAGTCGCTTTGAGAACGGAAGGCCACGCAAACACACACACACACACACACACACTTTGATGCTTAAAAAAGACATTTCTTCTACTATTTATTGTCCCAACAACACTATTCCAGATATATTATCACTGATAAATTTGGATTTCGATATATCAAACAAAGTTTTGGCCAAAAAAAAAAAAGATATATCTAATAAAGTGAAGTGTTTCTCAGTATGTGATCCTTGAAAAAAAAAAAGAAGGAAAAAAAAGGATAAGAATAAGATTTATTTGATTGGACCACATCTAAATCTAATAAGATAATACTTAATTTAAAATATAAAATATAAACCTTCCAAAATCAAATTTGAATATTTTGTAACAATAAGAGAGCGATATTATCAATAATTCAGTATGTGAAAGAATTATTTAAATTAAACCCGACAATACTCAAATCATATATACTGAAAGTATTATTTTAATTAAATCTGACAATACTCAAATGTGATAATAATAGAGAAGCTAGGGTATGGATTAATTAGTTTGGTGTTGGGTGTAAGGAAGTGTTTGGCTTGTATTGTCTCTATAACATGCAAAAGCACTCATGTTTGTCGGCCTTATGATTGAGTATTATTATATATACACTTGATGTTATTTGTCACTCCTGCTAGCTGGCTTCTTGTGTGAACAAATCCAGTAATTATCTTCGATCTTTTTTTACATTTATCTTGTTTCTTAAGCATATATAAAAGCTTTGTATGATCATTTTGCATTTATAAAGGCTACTACAATACATTATATGTCAACAGCTAGCTAGCATGCGCTGAATATGCTTTTCACGCTGCTTTTTCCTTCCTTTTGTTTCTATAGGCCAACACACTTTTACACTTCAGTACATAACATACAAAGGTTTGTATTGAAGAGGTGGGTGAATATGCAATGGGTCTATATATATGTTTATGTATATACTATATCCAGCCCTAAATATAATATTTAATTTGTAATGCAATTTACACTACAAACTACTACTTTCGGTCTTTTATATCTAACTTGCTTGGAGAGATTAAGAAAGTTGAATAAATTATTTTAAACTATTTATACTTATTGTTTTTTCAAACTAATTTTTCTAATTTATAAACTGATATATAATCTAATGAAATGCATTAGTATTTCAGAAAGATTATCTAACATATTATATAATTAAATAATTTATTTAGATTTCTTAATCTTTTTAAATTAGTCAATTAGATATTATATTAAGAACAAGAAATAACAGATCTAATATTTAGGATCATAAGTAAAATACATGTAAACGCTTGTTGCGTGGGAAAGAAGCTAAAAGTTAGTATGAAAGAGACAAACGTGGTGAAAAGTTTGGAGCTTCAGCTTTAATCATATCTAAAAACACATGAATTAAGAAGACCGAGCCAAGCCATGTATTGCAAAAGGTATACCAAAATTTAGATCATTATAATGTGTGCTGAAAAATATGTAAATATTGACTCATCTATTCAAAAGGGATTTTATATTTTATAAGTACATGCCTGAGTTCAAATATCATTATCGATTTAAAGATATTATTGGCAGATGTTTTATAAGTATTTTTTGAAGAATTTTTTTTTAAAATTATAGAACCCATTTTGACTTTCATGAACGATTTAACTCATCTAATAAACCATTTTGCAAGTAAAAAATATAATATATTAAATTATAAGTAGTGTTGTGATAGAAATGTGACTATTTTTTTCTGAAGTATTATTATTACTACTAGTACTTAAATCATGATTTGGTATTCTAATTCATGGGAATGACAAATTAAATATTTTTTTCTTACCAGAATGACAAATTAAATATTAGAGTTTTAAAAATCGAGCGCATGCATCTTTTTGTTTTTGAAAATGATGAATGCGCGGCTTTAAGCCTTTAAAGAGGATACAGTGCATGTATGTTTGACCACGTTTGTTTTTTATTAGGAAAAGTATAGTTTTTCTTTTCTTTTATATAAGGTTTCAGTTCAGTTTGCTCTCTTAATTTTAAAAATTACACTTATAATTTTTTAATCCTAAAACTGTACATGAACAAAAAAATGATGATATGAAGATCTTAAATATTGATAAAACATTCTCAAAATGCTAATATATTAAGTTTAATTTTCAAAAGAATTGTGATTGTTATAAAAATTATTATTTAAGCCTAACAATTTTAGGATCAAAGAACTAAAAATATACTTTTTAAAATTAAAAAACCAAATTGAAATCTTTACATCATCAAAAGAATACTTTGGCCTTTTTATAAAAATATTTTTTCTACTTTTGTAATCCAATAGAAATCGTAAATCAATTCTAAATTTTCAAGTAATTACTTATCTCGCAAATTATGGCAAACATATACTTTTTTTGTTTTCAAACTATCACTATAATATATAAAATTTTATAGAATATACACTATTCAAGTCATTAAATTTAGTATCTAGATAAATAAATAAAAGATGGAAGAAGTTGGTTTGGTTAATATATGGACTTTTAGGCAAATCTAGTTTCTGGTTAAATATGCCTTTTACATGATACTCCCTCTACTTCTATATATAAACTTCAAATAACCGAGTCGTGTTTAGTAAATAAGGAGTTGAAATTAGTTAAAAACAATAAATAAATTAAAAATATATATTTTTTAAATATGTGTTTATTTATTATGAGAGTAATTGAGAGAGATAATAAATAAATAAATAATGAGAGAAAATATATGGGGTAGTACATGCCAGAGAGAGTACGTGTAACAAAAGGAGAGAATGAATTATTAAAATAATTGGAAAGAAATCAAGTTAGCCACCCTTTTAATTAATGCTATTCATGGTCATTAGAAAAAAAAAACACCAAATATAATCAACTAAGCGTAAAATTGAAAAAAAAAAAGTATTAAATGTTGAGACAAAGCTCAAATTGAAGCTATAAATTAGACCAGGTTCTTTGTTAAAAGTGAAGCTTATATATAGAACAGAAGGAATTATATGAGTTTAGTGAATAATGTATATGATTTTAGTGAATAATTTTACTCCACAATATCATCCTCACAAGTTATTTAAAAAAAAAAAAACCTTTTACTTTCTCATTTACAAACCTGACCTTTATTGCTTTTTAGTGTCTTACACTTACGCATGCATATGTGTGAGAGGGGCACAACATATATCATTACCCCATGGAAAAAGAGACAGTGAAAATCTTGTGCAATATCAAATTGATTGATCAACTCAGGCCAGTACATGCATATAATTGATTTTGACCCTTTATAGTCTAGAGTAGCCTCAGTCACATTATTCATATTATATTTTTTTGGGAGAAAAATGTTCATGTCATATATATTCCTATAAAGTATGGCTATTTTTTAAGGTTATTGTGCATATATAACATTTGGTATATTATTTAATTATAACTTGCAAATACTACTTAATTATAATATCTTTTATATATAGTTTGTAAACAAGGTTTTATAATTAGGATCGGAGATAGTATTATTCTTGCCATTAATGTTATATATTACAATATTGATTATCTACATACACATATTGATACTACCTTTTGTTCTAAATATATAAGCTAGATGAGAGATGTATTTTGATCCTAGATATAATACTCTAATTTTTTTGTCCCAAAAATTATAATTTTTTAAACTATTATATTGATTGCAAATATTAAACGGTTTTTGGTTTTTATTATGAGATAATGCTAGGGCATTCATAATTTGTTTGGCAAAAAAAAAATTCATAATTTGTAAATTAATTAATTTCTATCTTCTTCAATTTAACAAGTACGGTAGAACATATATACATGCAAGCAAATACACAAACGTCCACATATATGTGAAGAATAATTAAATAAATTTATTTAAACTCACATTTATTTGCAATTATGAGCATTATTGACGAAAGAAAGACATGTCTCCCTTCGTAATTTCCAATGCATGAAATAATATAAAAATGTATTATGACATAAATAGAAAAAAGTATAATGTAATTTCACAACTACTTCCCCAAATGTTTCCTCCAAAGACCTTTTTCTTCTTCCGTTATATTTTATTTTCTATTAACTTTGACAAGTACATGATGAAGAACTATAATAATAACAGCTTGATGTCTATAATACGTGGTCCAGACTCTCCAGACAATAAACTATTTCTGGTAAAGGCCTAAAGCACCTTCATGCCAATGATGACTTCAAATCTGCTTCATATTAAAGTTGCAATTAAAAAAAAAGGGATATTTAGCTCTAGTACCTATAATTTATTCAAATACTTCATTTGTTTCGAAATATGAACATCAAATCTTATATAACTGCTATCATTTTGGATTTGTCTAACATTTTAACCCCTAATTAATTATATGTTTTTCTCATTTCTTTTTTTAACTCATTCTCTCTTGTCTCTTTTTCATTCATTCTCTCTCCAATTACCTTCTCTATGAATAGAGTGTTTTAGGAAAATGAGTTGCATTGTTTTACATATTTATTATTTTTAACCAATATTAACTAATATTTTGAATTGTATGAATTAGTTATTTTATGTTTATATTTTAAACTAAAAGAAGTATTAACTTAAAGTTTGTTTGGCATCACGTTGAAGAGCCTCATAAGTTGGTTACGATAAACAAATTAGTTGAATGAAATAATATTTGGTGTGATTTTGGGAGCAACTGATTTTTTTTTTTTTTACCCAAATCACTTTAAAATTGAATCAACTTTTGGTTATCTCATGTTTTTTAATTTTGACTTTTCTTCATGTTTAGACAGCTTAAAACCGACTTTTTAATGTTATTCAAACATGTTTATATTAAACCGACTTCTTATAAAAACTTATTCAAATATAAATCATATTATATTAATTAGCTTTCTCCCAATTTTAGTTTGCAAAAATTAGTTACGATAAAAGTCATTTTATGAGCATTAATCCGAACAAACCCTTTAGCCTCTTTAGTTTATAAATTCTCCATTCATTTCCGATCATCCCACATAATTAATAAATTTTTGGTGAAATAGAATAATGAATAATTAAATTAAAATTTATTTAAATTATAAGGACTTGATTACAAAATTTTAAATTCAAAGGATCAAATTGATAATTTAGTTAAACTTTCTAAAAAAAATTAAATTAATTTATTGCATTGTTCTTTTGGAAGAGTGGGGGGAGAAAAAGCAAGTGGTCCTACTAAGTACGGAACAATAATACTTCATTTTTCTTTTGTGATTCCTAGATGGTCTATCATCTTCCTTCCTTACAATCATATAATAATGTACAAAACAATACCCTTTAATATAGTACAAGACCTTTTTCAATAGTAACAAAAAATATGTATCAGCCAGCTTCACTAAATAAAGAAGAGGGGCCGTCATGATAAAATTGAAGATCCGTGGGGTCAAAAAAATAAAATCTTTTGCAAACTTGGAGGGTGGAATTAATATGATTCCATTATTTCATATTAATATAGGAAAGGCAATGGTGGATCCAACCCATTTGAGTCTGTTCCAAACACAACACATATAATTATTATCCTCTTATTCTTTCAAGCTCCGCGTTGCTAGCTTTCTCACTCCTTTACTCTTTACACACACACACAAATATCTGTATAATATTTTCTTTGATTCTAAATATAAGAATTATTTACAAAATTCATTTTAATTTTAAATATATATTATATAAGATTTTAATTCACTCTGTCTCTGAAATTTATCTTTTTTTCAAAACTATTTATATTGATTGCATATGTTAAGAGAATTTTTATAAGGAGTAGTCCCAATACAGATGATTAAAGATGGTATTTTAAGGAAACAAAAATATGTTTTTGACAAATAATTGACTTGACAATATTTTTTTAATAAATACAAATTAATTATCTAATTCTTATATTAGCGATCAGAGAGAGTAGTTTATATACTAGTTATTTCTTAAATTTCAAATTATTCTCTTTATAGAAAAGGAAAGTTAAATTGTTCTTGACACTATGCTTTAATTTCACCCCATTTGAATCCAAAATTTAATATTAAACTTATCCGTATTGATCATCATATAATTGATCCCAACTCATTCGAGGTCCAATACAGAATAGTGTTGCAGATTTGGCACATACTAATTTTCAATGGAGATGAGATATATATTCATAATGAACTATATAAATGTGTGTCAGTGTGTGTGTGATATCAATGAAGGTCTAAATTATAACATGCTTATCTACATTTCATGCATTAAAGATTAAATTATATTGTACGAGTATATTAAAAAACAAAGATTGATTTGTACGTAAGGCTCATAAATTTTGAATCGAATACAACTAATATCTAACTCCTCCAAAATTTTGCACTTATTTAAAATGACTTATAAGTAAATTATATGGAGTTTTTTAATCATAATTTACGGACTATGAGTCGGCTTGCTGTTATAATTATTTTATTATTTACCTAATAAAGTAATGTTATCTGCACACAGACAGAGATATAGATATATTTTTTAAATTTTAAGAAGATCATCGATCCGCACATGATGTCTAATTCAATAAAGATATCTGCACTTAAAAAAATGAAATTTAATTAAAGATAGATCCATTGTGATTATATTTATACATTACGCTCCCTTACCTAAGTATACCAGTAACAGAGAATTATCTACAGAAATTTAAAAGTTCAAAAAAGAAAGCCATATATTGTCATGTTTTGAAAGTTAAGAAGATTATATCGGCACATGAAATTCAAGATGATAATATATAATTTAACCCAAATTAATAGAATAATCAATAATTTTTCCTCTAACATACTTTTACGTTGCACTTTGGCTTCCATAAATGTGATTGCGTGAAAAGGGATATACTTTGCGCTATAGCAGTGAGAAGGGAAAAAGTTTTAATTTATTTGTTCCCACTCTAACTTTTCTTTTCCTTTTTCTTTTTTGGTACAAAGCCTCTTGTTTCCCACCGCCTTTGGGAGTGATTAGTGGAGGGAGATTCAGAGAAGAACCTAGAACAATGTTTATTCCTTAATTTAATCTTAAATAGTTTATCAGTACAAGGTGGTTACGTTAAAGCTCTTTATTTTATTGATTAATTAGTCAATTATCAAAATCAGACACCTAGGTGGGTGTCTATCCTTTCAAGCATCATATAAAGTGCATTTAAAAGTTTTGGTTTAATCTTAAAAATAAAGTCTAATTCCCTCGCGTCTCCTAAGTTAGTTGTTTCTTTCAAATCGTACCCCTACTTATTAGAACATTTTTATCTAACATTAAATTATCTACATATTAATTACAAAGAAATATTTTAACTGCATCTATTAGATTTTACAAATTAATTAAAAGGGTTAAAGAATCTTATTTTTAGAAATGAGAGATGAGAGGTGAATCATTTTCACACACACTATATAGGAAAGCAGACATATTGGAAAACTAATATATATACTCCTCCGATCATAAATATAAAACCCTTTTTATAATGTACGTAATTTACACTACGAAAAGGGTTTTATATTTAAGACCGGAAGAGTATAATAATAACAATAATTTTTTAAGTGATCTTGCGTGTTTCATGATTCTTCCATATAACAAATCAGCAATGGAATTAGAACTATTAATTTGAGCAAATCGATATAATATTCCATGTGAGTGGATATGATTTGCTGTATGCGCGTTTTGAAGTCTTTTGAGAAGTTCATATAATGATTAGAGGCTTAATTGGCCAGCGAATAGTAATCTTAAATTATACTTATTCTGTGATCCAACATCTGCAACCATAGATTTTGTGATTTATAACAATCATTGAGAGATCAAGTTTCTCCATGATGCTGATGATTCTAATTCAATTCATGATTTAGAATCGTCAAAGGCAAGAAAGATTAATATTATTGCCTGAGTCTTAGTAATAAGGAGTTTTAAAACAGAAAACAACCCAAGTGATCTCGATATTGTATTATCTCCATATTTAACAAATAAAGATAAAATTGGAAAGTTAGTAAATTTTAAAATAGAGTTGATATGATATAAAGTTTTTCTTGGTTTCAGCTAAATATGTTGGAAATAACGTTTAAACAAAATCAGATGAATAAATCTTCTTGTAGTATTGCATAAAACAACTCCTAGACGTTAAAAAGCTTACCTAACATCGTGGTTGGAACTAAACATGCTGGGATAGTGGTAAAATTCTTCAAAAGCATATTTTCCGAGCATAATTTATAAAATACAAATTAAGCATATGAGATGAGTTTTATTTTGCATTACATGAATAAGTGCTTTTGAAGTGTCGAATCATAATCCCAAACAAGCACTAAAATGATTATTCATTTGTCTCCCTTCTAACATGGCATTGAATTTGAATCTCACCTTGTGTTTGGATGGGAGAAAATTAGGAGGAAAATAATACTACGAAGGAAAACTTCTGAAAATAATAAATTCTCCAATTATTTTTAGGAATTTTTCTTCTTAGTGCTTCTAAAAATAATATATTCCTCCCATTTTTTCCTTCACTCAAACATATTCTTGTAAGAAAAAAAATATTACATACCGTTCTTAATATAAAAGCTAATTGGATATTCAATTTGATTATAAATGTAAGATTTCAATTTATTTTGTCTATAATATTTATCTATTTTTCAGTAATTAATATAGTAATTTCACATGTTAAGCAATTACTATCAAGAGGTAATTCAAATATATATGATTAATAAGGATTTTTTTTTTAAAAAAATCTATTTATTACAATTTGGTAACTTAACTAATTTTTTTTAATATTTATAAATTAGTTATTTAGTTCTTATATTAAGCATTAGATTAGGAAAGCTAGCTTTACACTCATGGAATTTGACCTCAATGGATATGACTTCTATAAATCAGTTCGTATTACTACATATAAGCATCATTCTCGTTTGAACTTGTGATATTTTACAAGTTATTTTGATGATCCCATTCCTTAATCTCTTTCTCTATGTGTGTGTGTGTATATATATATATGTACACACACATACATTAGCTAACAGGTACAATGTTTGTAGAGGATGGCATTATTCATTGCTATATTTTATCTATGTTAAAGAAAATGTGAGATTTTTTTTTTGGTCAAGAAGAAAATGTGAGATATTGGATTCAATTATTGCAGCTGCATAGTTCACTAGTGCTTCATATGATATTCTGCTCTGCCACGTGGATTGTGAAAAAGTGAAGTAGAAAAGAAATTGAGTGCACAGTGCCTCCATTGGTTGTGCAATTAATGACTTGATTATGAGCGGGCCCCACGAAGCATGATATGAAGTTTTGGGATTATCATTATCAGTGTTACGTTAATTAAAATAACGGCATTTATCTTAATTCGGTGCTCTAAATCATAAATAAATAAGATGAGAGTGCTGAATATAATGTGTATTTAGATAGAAATCAAATCATGATTTTAAAAGTAACTTTACGAAACATAAAATAAGCATATGAAAAGAATTTTATATCTATTTACTTAAAAAATTTGTAAAAAAGCTTTTTTTTAATCCAAATACCCCCTTAATTGGAAAATGATATTAGCAATTACTAGATGCACTAGAAAAATAAGATTAAGTATTAGATGCATATGAAAACCCTTATTATTCCTGTCTAATAAGAAAGTCCAGCATATTTCATCATATGACAGGTTTCATTTAAAATATTAATTTTTTATATAATATTTGTAGCTAAGCACAAAACTTCTGAATCAATTAACCAAACTCCTTTAGCTAATATTTTTTAAGAATAATTTTGACATTTTTCAAGAAACAACTAATTCTAGTTAACTTTATTAATTTATTTAAAAAGTTATTACAGCATGCTTATTAGAGTTAAGGATAAAGGGAGTATTATATTTTTATAATTTGATATCTCACCGCGGAAGAAAGATTGAACTAAAAGATCAATCTCATTTTACAAGAGTTCTAATTCAAATCTAAAACACAAGCTCAGGTCAAAACAAATCCCAACATTAGACCTAGTTTATGATGCAAAATTAGATCCATATTATATTTATAACAAAAGGGAGTAATCTATTTCATATGCACCAACACAAAATTGTAATTAATGAAGCGTTCAAAATCATTTAAATCTCAGTGGATTGATAGGTCTGATCTTTCAAATCAGAAAATTACAATTAACCATGTACGTACGGGTGGAAAAAACCATTGGGAGATGAAGCTGTGAATAAAAAGAAACCCTAATGTGTGAAAAGAAAGAAACCCTAATATACAGAACTAAAAGACACAAAGTAGCAAGCGACAGCATGGGACAGATAAAAATATGACAGACACAAATGACCATTCGAAAGAAAAAGTGGATTCTTAATTGACCTCTAGGTCATCGTAGATAGATGAATGATATGTATACCAATTTGAATGATATTGACCTAGACAATACACTTATAGACTCCGGACAGAAATGGCAGCAAAATAATAATAGCCTATAAAAAAATCGATTAGATAATTTGATATCAAGACATTATTATCGAATGATGCATCAGAATCAGATTCATCGTCTCTACTTAATTTTTGGCTTGAAATATATAGATAGATAGATAGATAGAGAGATTCTCTAGCTTTGAAATATGCAAGAAAATTAATTGGTATTAAAAATAAATTCTAAACTTTTTTTTAAGATAAACGATGGAAAATAGATTATAAGTGAACTTTAGACCTACGCAGGAGTTTATAATCGCCACAATCCTATCATTTTCCTGTGAGTTCAGTGACTCACATGTGATACAGAGCATGACAAGAAGGTAGTGACATGAAAGGCGATTCTTAAATACATGCATGCATATGCATATCTATATATACACACACACACACATACATATGGCTATGTAAAGTTACATATAACATTTCTCTGGGAAAATATACTCCCTTCATTATTAAATATAAGGAATAAGTATGTGTGGGGGACTTGTAGTCTAAATAATATCAAACGCATCCTAGCTTCTTTTTGGGGCCAAAAAACGCATTCGAGCGGCCAAGCTTAAGATTTTCTTAGGACCCATTTAGAATAGTTATAAGCAATTTTTTAATCATAATTTACAGAACATAAAATAAATATATGAGAAGAATTTTGTCTTGACTTACGTAAAACGTACTTATAAATGATTTCGATTGTGATGACAAACAGGACCTTAATGTTAAGATTATGAGTTCGAACTCTATGTAAATGATATAATATGGATTATGACAAAAAAGAGTACATATATGTATATGTGGGCGCGCCCCCGGGGGGGATATCAATCAATATGGTTAAAAGTAGCTTGGTGTCTGAAAATTTCTAATCTTTCTTATTTTGCAAGTCACTGAAGCAGTGGAGTATCGAATCATGCAGAGGATTGCATATCATTGAACTATGCAAATATCCTTTATATTTAGTAGCAGAAAGTCTTAACAGATTGTTTCTTATAGAGGATATCATAACCGAAGAAGTATTATAAGAAGTTTAAAAGATTTCTTTTATTTAGAAGTTTGCAATGAAAAGGAAAAAAAATCAATAATTTTTCTATATGTACCGTTCTAAAATTTTCAATATTAATGCAATGTTAGAAAGACGTAGAGGAGATCAGGGATCAATAATTCAGCATCATATTATTCTTTACAATCTATTGGAATCAATAAAATAGACTACAGCATAATCATTAATCATTTTAAGGGAAGATATGTTTTGAAAAGATATTAATATTAATTTTATTTAACTAATTTTCAAGGATATTTAAATATATTAAAAATCATTTTTTTTAAAAATACTCTTATTTAATAATTGGTTAATGGTTTTTAATAATTAATCTCATTGATAAATACTTCTTTTTTAATGAAGTCATAACAGGGAAATTTTGATAAATGCTCCAGATAAATTAAGGGGTTTTTATTTTTCATAAATAGGATTAAGAAAACACTAAAAATATTCTCTCATAAAAACGGCCGGAACTAATAAATTAAAGAACAAGCAACTGTCAAGAATAAATTTAAAAAAAATAGAGTAAGAAGGATAGAGATGAAAATGGAAGGATAGGGATGAAAATGGTAAGACATTTATTGGTTGCTTTAGGCTTCAGCTTTAAGTCATTTCTATTTGACAATTCGCCAAAGAAAGAGACATATATATATATATATATATATATATCCCTGTGTGTGTGTGTGACTGTAAGCTAATCCATATACACGGGTTGCTTCTACAATTCCCTTCTCAGTGCAAATCCTCAGTGTTCCGTATATTGCTATCTACTGTTTTCTGTTGACCTAACTATTTCAAGCATGCTTCTTTTTTACTTTTCCTTATTTTATGTTACTACCGATAAATTAATGTTGGCCACGTTTAATATGTTCCAGGCATTTAAATTTAAAAGCGCAAAAAGACAAAAAAAAATTATAAAATAATATGCATGCAAACCGCAAAACAGAATTGGCTTTTTCCCCCGCGTGTTATGGTAAAGAAAATTGTATTTTATATCTACAACTTATGGATAATTAGTGAGATATATAAGGACATAATGCTATGTTCTCATTATATTATTACAAAATATTGACCAGAAAAATAAACATTTAATATCTTTGGTTTTATCCGATCGAGCTATACAAAATGGCTTTAATATTCATCATTTCATTAACACATTTTGTGCGTTATAAGAAAAATATCTCTGTCTAATTAGCTATATATATATATATCGACATACAATGTTGCTTGTGCAACTTTTCTATTCAGATTTTAGAAGGTTGTTGCATTGTCAGACAAATCAAGCAGCTGATTCTGGCAGTGATTAATTAATTTTAATAAACATAAAATGATTAATTAGCTACACTGACATGCTAACTAAATCTGTAAATCACACTACATTTTCAATATTCCATTCATAAAGTGAAAGTAAACTTTCTTTGTCTTTTGCCACTTAGTTTCCAAGATTCTCCCCTTTTCCCAAAACTTAATACATTTCTGAATCGAAAGAGTTAAGAAATTTAAAGAAAGTTGCCAACTATTCTAGGATTTAACGTGTAAAAATGAAGCATTCTTTACTTTTTTTATTTTCGCGAGGAAAGAGGTTGTTATGATTATGATAAAAGCATTTATGCTTTCATAATGTTTAAGTGATTATGTAGTGCACACAACTAACATACAATCAATGTGGGTTTCCCCACAAAGCCTCAATTTGAGGGGAAAAAGGGTTTTAAATAAAATCAATTGGTGCCAAAAACACACACAAAGCCAAACACATCAATCTCTTGAACAAAAAGTTCAGGTTGCCAATTATTTTGCGAGAGAAAAAAATAATTCGCTTTCATGCGGAAAGATGTAGACGACTTTCTTGAATAATAGTCCAACTTTAATTGAGACTATTTTAATTTATATGAATTATAAAATCTATATAAAGTGGTACGGTTTACAAGTTACAAATAATGCGACTTTTCCATGCTTTAGGTAATTTTTAAAATTTTTTTTACATATTTAAGTAGTATTTAAATATTATAAAATAAAATAGAATATTTAAAATTTTTTAAACTATATATTATGCATAGAACTTATCTATTTTTCTTATGTTTGTTTGATTTTTCTATTTATTTACTTCAAAGCCTAGTTAACTTCAGTTATTTAAGTTATATTGGACAAAAAATTAAGTTATTATAGTTTAAGGGTTATTAGATTAATTACTTTATCATTATCCAAAATGTTTATGATGAAGTGTGTTACTTACGCAATTTGTAACGTGAAAGAATAGCCAATTAATCTTTTCACAGTCAATGGAACCCATAATGATTAACTTTGAATCACTTGAAATATAATTCACATTGTGACATTCAAAGAATAAGTGAATTTCATCAATTAGTTAACTCAATTATTATTTTTGTATCTCTAGTCTTAAATTTACTATATGTGATTATTTTATTTTTTCTTCGGAAAAAAGAAGTTAAGAAGATTCTAATCTCCCATCCCATGCAGGCATGCATCGCAACCTAACCCATTAACACTTTTCTCTCTCACACTCATAATAAAAATAATTAATGGTCATTTGTTGTATTTACTCTTGAAGTTGTTTTAAATCTGAAGCAAAGAACAAATTTAGATTCCCCCACACCACTAATAAATTGCACTCAATTAGTCGTCACTATGTGCCATTAATTTGACAGCATTTCGTAGTCATATATAATTAATTAGAATACTAATAATCACAATAAGTTCTTAAGTAGTGCCGTATATATATGGGTCCAGTTTCTATATGCTGATCATAATAATGACGCAGATATATATATAATTATGCTTCATAAAGAAGTTTAAAGAACTTTAACTTGTGGATATTACTGTTCCCTAGAACTGTGAAATAGCCAAACCAAAAACTGTGTTAGGACAAAGGAAATGATTTTTCAACAAACGACAACTCAACAAGTTTAAGTCACAAGATTACTCATCAACGCTGTCATTGTCTATGACTCTTGTAGGTCTATCTATGAGATACTTTCAAGTATGTTTTATACAGATCAAGAAAAATTTTAAAATACATTAATTTTTTATTAAAATATAACAACTTCTCAATTTATTCCTAGTTAATATATACAACTTAAAAAAAAATAACTATCAATACTATAATAAATAAATAACAAAATAGTATATCATATTAAAAATTTAATAAAATAATTTATAAAAAAGAACAAGAAAAATTTTCTCTCTTTTCCTTATAAATGGGAGTAGAGGAGTGTATGTTTGTATGCACATATGGCTGGAAAAATTATTAATAATTAACACGCTATTTAAGTAAAGCGTGAGTATAATTATTGTTAATGAACAAAATTGCGTTGAAAAGTTGATAAGCTAGTTTAGGTTTTAAGGGCTGGGTTGCGTTGGGTTGGGTTTGTGGTTGGCAAGGGTTCAAAAACAAAACTCTTCTAATACAATAAAAACAAAATTGCCTTAAAAAAATTTCTTACTTGATAATGATATGGTGCAATTAATGGTTTATTTGGTAATAAGGTTTTCTGACCCTGTTTATTTAATAAGGTGTATCGATTAAAATAATACATGCAAACATTGTTGTCAAACTCATGAGTTGACTCTCTAAATTTAACGTTTTTATGTTTTCAGCTAACAAAATCGTGTTGACTCGTTCTTAAACTCGTATAACTGTAAACTCGATTAAACTTACGAGTTCATTTACCAAGTTTACTGTTTTTACGTTTTTAGCTTACAAAATCGTGTCAACTCGCTCTTAAACTCGTACTAAATTTTTAAATTTAATTATGTTTAGTGACTTTATATGTGATTTTTATAGAAATTTCTTTGTTGAATATGATAAATTATGAACATTGATAGATATAATTTTAATTATTTAAATTTAAAATATATTTAAATGAAACTGCTCTAATTTTTTATATATTAATTATTTGATTATATACTTTTAATATTAGTTTATTAATAAAAATAAACTCTTACAAGTTTACGATCCAAGTTCACATTATTATCACTAGTTTGTTTAAACTCGCGAGTTTGATAACCTTGCATGCAAATCTTAAAAGCATATTGTAAGAATCTATATTGGCCTTGAAATATCAGTCGTTGTTGAAAAGTTTGCAGCCGAAGAAGTTAGAGTCTTGTGATACATTTGTGATACATAGTGTATATATCTAATGTAGAAAAGGCACAGTGTATGTGATATAGTTTTATATTATTCATTTTTTTATGTAAAATTTGGACATTCTACTATACTTTTATATATGACCCTTTGCATGTAGTAATAGTTCTAGCATAACTCAAATTAGGATTAATTCATATGTAATATTAAATAAAGGATCATTCTCAAACACATGTAGGTTTCTGAGATTGAGAGATTGATAGAGAGCTCATATCTTAAAAGTAATTAATTAAATATTTGTTTCCTACAAAAATGAAATTGTTTTCGAACATAAATGAATTTAGAATGATAATGATTGTTTAGAGGTTCAAAATAACTTTACAAAATCACTTTTTGGTTGGGTTTGGATGAACTGTTCACAATTCAAAAATCAACACATGTTCAAAGCTACCAAACCCGTAGGACCAGATTCTGCATTCTAAAAAGTTCTTGTTTTTCTCAAGATTCCCCTGAAAAAAAATTGGGGTCAAAAGAAAACAAGAAAATTAAAGAATTATTAGGATAATTGATTATAAGGTCGAATAAAACTAAATTTCATTTAATTTGTAATTTTTCTTACCTTTTTGACAAAACACTTTATAGTGGCTGGCCTTTTATTTTGATACATAACTAAAATATTAGCGCATATATTAATGACTGTTTTCCTTTTTATTCTCTCCTAATAAATTTTAAATATTATTATTGTATGCTTTATTATTGAAAATTTTTAATGAAATTGAAATGATCTTGTTTTGGCATATGAATATAAAAAGTTTAAGCATGAAAATGATTTCAATGGCGACAGTTACTTTTCAAATATTGATATTGATATTATCATTTCACGGTTCATTCAAGCATAAGTTAGAAAAAAAATGAAATTAATTTAGCCATTATTTCTTTGAAATAATTTTTGTTTCAACTAGCATACAATGTGGTCTCATAGTGAGCCCTCCAATATGTAACGTTGGGATTCTGAGTTAAAATGTTGGTATAAGAAGCATAAATAATTACTGGGTTAATACAAGTTTTGGTTCTTCAAATTTGCCTTAATTTTAATTTTGGTTCTGGTTCCTCAAGTTTATTTTTATTTAAAATATTAATATCTATAATCTAATAAAAACCTGAACTATTTTACTTCTTAAGGGACTAAAATTTATGGTTTGAAATTTGAGAGATCAAAATTAAAATGAGAGTAAACTTGAAGGATCAAAGATTATATTAACTCATAATTATTTTTAAATTTCTTATACATTAAAAATGTCATTTTCATAATTAATGATTTGCTGTTATGCATTCTCAAGTGGGCTTACTTAGCGTAAGGCAAGTTGAGTAATAGATTTAAAAGTTTTTTTTTGGGTGATAATAACAGACCTACAAGTTTGATATTATATTGAGGCACTAAAAATTTCTTGAAGAATATAATAAAACTCTCCGAAATTGTTTCTGGGAACTAAACGCAGGTTAAAAGAATTAAACTAAACCTATATATATATATATATATATATCATTATGTGATTGGTTTTTCTCTAACTTTACCATATTTGATGATATTCACTCTATTTTTATTTCATTTATTACTTTCATCATTAATTCTTTTTAAAAGAATTTATTTGTCCATTGGTAAGTAAAGTCCTATACTGATAATATCCATTTACGAAACCTCAAAAAAAAAAATGCAAGGAAACATCATTTTTATTTATAAGTTGAATAAAATACTAATCAAAGTTGGTTCAATCGAGTCGTTGCTTCCTTTTATTAGTTAAATAATGTTTTAGATCCGAGTCCTGCATATGAAGAAAATTATCATTCAATTAGATCATACCACTTATATGGTTTGATTTAACTTAATTTTAATTATTCAAGGTGTAATGTCGCCTCTTAAAATTTGTTGGTATAACCAAAAATTTTTTTAAAAAAATGAACAGCATAAATATACAAAGCTAGACTATTTTTTTTAAAATAATATTTATGCTACTTCTAAGTATAAGAATTAGATAACTAATTTATGAATATTAAAAATAAAAAATAAATGTGTTTTTTCTTAGATTAGTCCTTTAATAATATATATAATCAATAGATAAAATTTGAAAAAAATTTATAAATTTAAGATCATACATTGTATGAGATAAAAGTAAATTGGGATCTTATATTTAAAACCAAAATAAAAATCAAACTAACTCTTATATTAAGGACCAAAGAAAGTATAGTGTAAATTCATTGAGATCTTACACTTAAAATAAAAATAAATTTCTTAACTAGCTCTCACACGTTTAGGATAGGAGCACATTTGTGTGTGTTGTATCAATATTTTACCAAGTACAGTTAAAAAAGCCTTGTTTCAGTTTGAATTAAAGTTGTTGGGGCTGTGGTTGGGGCTGTTGGGAAATTAGTCAATGACATAAAGTTCTTCACTTTGATTATAGAATTATATATCCTAATTAATTAATTAATTATCATAATCAAACGAAAGTAAATAGGTTTGATTAAAAAAGGGCTATATTTTATGATTTAGCAAATCCATGTACTCTTTGATCTTTTTCATTTGTTGGCCAAAATTTACTCTTTGATCAAAGCTAGCATGAATGGCGCTCAACTAATGCTTCAATTTGCATTATATTTTTAATTGCTGAAATTTTCATCAGCAAATATAATTTCATTGATTAAAAATAGGTCAAGGTACAAATTTATTTAAGAAGTTTTTCACTTAATATCCCGAAAGTTTTTTTGGAATTTAACGTTATCCTATAAGTTTAAAATTATAGTAATGTTGTATCTTATTATTAAAAAAATAATATTGGTTATTTAATATTGACACTGATTATTAATATTTTTAACCATAAGGATAACGTTGCATCTTAGTCCACTAGATAAGAATTAGCCGCAACTTTTAAAAGTCATGCATAAATATTTTTGTAATGAGAAAATGACCCGAGTCAAGCCCAAGTCTTGGAAAGTGACGTTACAATTCTGGTCCAATTGCCGTTGAACATTTGTGTTTGCCTTTTCTCCTTGCATGGATTTAATCACTTTCAAGAAAAACTAATCCTTTATAAAACAAAATATTGTTCAAAAAGTTGAAAAATGGGGATTTTTTCCATCTTACCTCGCCATACCAAATTTGGACCAATCTGAGCCAAGTTGTAAGGTTGAGATTTTAGTGCAAGCCCATCAAACATGAGAGACTTTTAATAATTGGGCTAAGTTAACATTTGAAGTTTCTTTCATTTTGACCTCCAATGATAAGATATAAGTCCAGCATGACAAAATAGTTGAATTTCCCTTTGTAACGTTAACCTAATTTTATAAGAAATACTTACTTGTTTTTTAAAATTTCTATTTTATTTTAATATATTACCTTTTGTTTTATTTTGATTTGCTTTAAGGAATGCTGTAATAATGAATTCCATGTCACTAAAGAAGGTATATTAATAAAATCTAATGATCTTGTTCTCTTTTCTTCAAAAAAATTGGTATTTAAGGAAATCTCAAATATAATTTCATTAAGAAGTTAAAATATTTTTAAATAATATTTGAAATGAAATGAAAAAGATAAATAAATTATACTTTTTTGGAAATTAAATAGTGGTGGAGTCTGATTAACAATTGAACGAAATAAAAGTGATTTCATCTTTTTTGAATATTGAAATGATAATACTACGACAAAAGTGCACACTTGAGTTTATTTTTCTTTCTTAATTTTTATAAGGTGTTTTTTTAAACCTTTTGACTCTTAATGCTATTAATGAAAAATGTGATATATTTTAAACATTGACTAAATATTATTAACTACTAACATGTTAAATTCAATTTTAAAATAACGATAATTTTTATAAAAATTATCATTTGGAATTGATGATATTAGGGTTAGATTACTGAAAAGATGCTTTTTAAAATTAAAGAAATAAATTGAAACTTAGTGTAAAGTCAAAAAAATAAAGGTAAAATTTTGCCTAATTACTCTTCTAACGTTATTTGATATAATATTAGTATTAAATTACAGTGACAAAATATTTAAGAGGACATCCTTTACTTCAGCATTTTCCTAATTCAAATTTCTATAATGGAGAAAAAATTAAATTTATTTTTAATTTTTTGAGTTATCCTTTAATTCAAAATCAAACTTTGTTTTTATTTTTACTTTTACTTTTAGTTCTTTTAAAATTAAAAATATAAAAGTTAAATTAAAACTTACAATAGAATAATTGTCGTCAAATAAAAATAATCTAATCTTGGTATTGTTAGCAACAAGATTCCCTCAAGTCATTGCGTCTCAGCAAACCATTTCTTGCAAAGCCAAACTTCAATTCTCAAAAGCTAATAACTGAACACACACACCCTGCACGCGCGCGCACACAGAAAACGTAAACATTAGTTACATAGAGGTAATATATGCATCATATGGCAAAATAACGGGTTCGTCCTTTTGAGTAATTTTTGTCCCTCCACAGAACCATAGGATCATGGTGAAATCTCATTTAACAAAATTTCAGTTCATGCTTCTAATTCTGAAACTGAAAGTTTTGTTTAAGAATCTAAATTAAAACTTAATTGGCTCAAGAACAACAAAAACAATAAATATTACTACCTCCGGTTTTAATTATAAGAGCGAGGTCTTATAATTAGGACCGGAGGTAGTATATCATATCCAAGCACTATATTTTAAGAATTATCATATCTGGCATTTTCTGTTATACTTAAATGAGCAACATATAACTTGCAAGGCATGATGAGCTCAGAACCACAAAACAAGATTGCAGTGAACGCTGATTTCATCGAGTTTTCAGTTTGTTTCTTGCAAGGCATGACAAGCTTCCCTTCTCTCTCTAGTTTTACTTCCATGGTTCATCTCTGCCCTAACTATATAGAGATTCCTTTTCAACAAGCCTATGCTGCAGAACAGAAGTGATTAGATCAGATCAGAACAGAATACACAAAGCCAAGTGAAGAAAAAAGGCCTTATCTGTGATGGGGATCAAATTCGGACTTGGTGATTCTAAGGAACATGATGAAGAGAAACTCCCACTTCTGCTAAACATGGTGGTGCCGGAAGCCGAGAGGAACCTGATTCAGAAAGCCATGAACCAGACATTCCAGAGCTCGGCTCATTTAGCCAATCTATTGCCTACCGGTTCGGTCCTTGCTTTCCAGCTTCTGTCACCAATCTTCACAAATCTTGGAACCTGTGACTCTGTGAGCCGGTTCATGACTGCAGGACTTGTAGCTCTCTGTGGAGCCTCATGCTTCCTGCTATGCTTCACTGATAGCTTCAGAGACAACAAGGGGAACATATGTTACGGCTTTGCCACCTTCAGTGGCTTGTGGGTCATTGATGGATTTACGACACTTCCACCTGAACTTGCGGCAAAATATCGCCTAAGGTTTATAGATTTCATGCATGCAGTAATGTCTGTACTAGTATTTGCTGCAATTGCAATGTTTGATCAGAATGTGGTTAACTGCTTCTTTCCGGAGCCATCAAATCAAACACAAGAGGTCCTCACGGCATTGCCTGTGGGCATCGGCGTTATTTGCAGCATGTTGTTTGTTGTATTTCCTACAAAGAGACATGGAATTGGCTTTCCCCTTTCCACAAATTAACAGTTTGGAGTTCCTTTTTGAATCTTTGTATGTTGCCTTTTGGAGCCACTTTCAGGAATTTGACAGGTTATTAAGCTCACATCCACAAAGCTATTTTTATGGATTTGTATGTTGGAGTAAATTATACAATAGTCAGAAGACTTGTACAGTATAGAATGCATTAGAAGGTATAGAATATACAACCTTCTGATACACTGTTGTTAGAAGAATTCAATATCAGATATTGAAGATTTTATGGAAGCTCTGAGGTGGACAAATCCGCTATGCAAGAAAGCATTGGAACCTGAAATGTTCGTGAAATTTTTGTAATTTGCATGCCACGTTTAAGTGACTCAAATTCAAAAGGCCTGTCGTAGGAACATTTGAGAAATCTACAACGGAGATGATATGCCTACAAAGTTAGAGAACCCATGTTTCAATCAGTCCTATCTAAGAATCCCATACTTCAAATAAAGAATTCAAATCCCAAACAAACAAACTATTAAAACAAAATGAGAATAATCAATTATCGGAAGACCAAGGGGAAAAAAGTTTTTTTTTTTTGGGACATAATGTAGGCAGTCATTGATATAGACTAATACAAAGCATTAAACTTAATCTCCCTCTTATTCTGAACAAATAACCTATTTGAAAACAAAAAAAAAAAGATCAACACCGGCTCTTCCTTCTGGAAAGTCTACACACGCAGAAAATATCTGAAGAAAAGAAGGCAGTTTGGTCTTCTCCAAGAAAGCCAGGAACATGCCAAAGAGAAGAATGCACTCTCACTCAGCAAATCAAAGCGCATTCAATTCTCAAAGGCAACAAGTATACCATGCAAATGCAATACAGCCTGCCATCATATAAAGTGACGCACTGGGCAAAGAATGAGGGGAACAACCTGAGACCTCCGTGCCAAAGTTCAGCTCTCCTCAACTAATCTGGGAAACATTGAAGGAATGGATGATGGCAAAAGAAAAAGGAATGCGATAGAAGGAGGAACACTGGGGATTCAGGAAGGACCACTGGCTAAGCAGTATATATCCTACTGTCTATAAAGATGAGTTGATTCAAAGGTCTAATTGAGTACTGAAATGATTTGCAGTTCAAAGGATAGTACAAATTTATAAAATTATAATCACAGGTGAGGATACAAAATCATTGAAAATGTCACATGGGGACGAACATGAACAAAGCGAAAGTTATGTCAAAAACAAAATTCATGAATACGAGACATTACTTCCCCTTTTATTTTGATTGTAGCTAACAAAAGTGCTCCTTTTTGTAAGCCAGAAAAAAGTGGTTTCTGGAAAACCAAAGGGCTTTTTCCAAGTGCTTGTCCATTTCTGAAAAGGTTTATCCTAACACACCTACTTACTTTTATTTACTTTTTTAGAAATATTTCCTCCTTCAAATTAAGCTAAACCAAATAAGCTCTATATCCTGCAAAGGACCAGAAAATAAGGATGATCTCTGTTTCACAACTATCTAATTTCCAATTAACCATAGAATCAAAGTACTATCACTTATATGAAACAAGACAATAATATGCCAAATGCTACTTCAACTGAAACATTAATGTTGGATTGTCAGGGAAGTTTTACATAGATGGGATCCTACTTAGATACACAGAGGTAGAATAAGTCTCCAAATATGTATCTAGGGTGGAGCAAGAGGAAATTATGGCTTGGCAATGAGAAGGAAAATATATTACCTGCGGCAGAAGCACAATATGTCATATGATCTGGGAAGGCTAAAACCACGTAAGTTACAATGAGAAATTGATGCAGCAGCAATGAAAGGTAACATGCTCTCCTTCAAGTTGAAGCAGAGCTTCACCTTCAACAAACTTTTTTTTTTTTTTTTAAACTTTTTTGGGAATGGGGTGTAAAGCAGGTGAACCTCTAAAACAGTAATGCTAACAGACGACAATTTATAACAAAGTGTTTCAAATCACCATAAGCAGGCTATTTTCTCTCCTTTCCATTTTCCGGTTAAATTTATAATAACAATTTGGGCACATCTATTAGATCCACTATTAAATACCACATCAACATGAAGAAAAATCACCCAAAGTCAGCATTAACAATCTAGATATTCCGTCATACTTGAAATTTACAAGGCATGGAAAAATTACTTTCACATGAAAACAAGATGAAAAGATGCCACCATTAAAATTTAGAGGACAAATTTTGGAAAACGATTCAAAATACTAAGGACAGCCTGCAAAGTTAAGATGAATTTGGCAATCAAACATATGTGGAAAAGGTGTTAGATTGTGCGAGGAGGGCACTCATACTTTTAGCTCTAAGTACCAATCAATCCAAATTTGTTAAGTAGATCGACAGAGATGAAGATGAAATGGAAGAACATATTAACAGATATGGTCATCTACGCTAAGATTTTGTTTCACGTGTTATCTAGTGGAAGACAAGTTATTGAAGCCATAAATAAACCCATTGCAAATCAATTTATTCTCCCCCTGCCCCCTCTCTCCTCCACTCCATGTCCAGTGTGGCCATGCTTTGGGGAGTGGCATTCATTTTCTTATCTAGCAAGAATAATTGACTTGTTCAATTTTTTGTTATTGGATGAATACAACAGAACCATTTAAAAATATCATGTTAACCCTAAATTCAACATAATAAAAGAGAAATTCTCTTAGGCCATAGAAATAGAAATCCATAAATAAAAAACTTCAACAACAATGCAATAATTGAATAAATGAAGAACAAGGGTGAAAAACGCATGCTTTGATTTAGGAAATTTACAGCGCCTGACTGAAAAGTTTACAGTGCATAGGCAAAGAACTTCAATCATGAGTAATGGCTTTGAATGAAGCAGGAGACCGCACAAATCATAGAGCTTACCTTGCCCAACGACTCTAGCAGATACCTCCCTCCAAGCAGGCTCATCACCAGAGTTTTTAAGGAGGTTGGGAAAGAAATAAGAAAGTGTCTGCAAAAGAAAAGAGTGAATCTATAGGCAAGAGTTGGTCACAAGGGAGCCCGCTTGAAAGTCTTGCATACCCAATTCCTCAATTTGAAGCTTTATTTACAAATCATGAAGGCTCTAATCATCACTTCATCAGGAGACATTAACCATTGGAAAAGAGAGAAAAGGGATCTAGGAGTTAAAAAGCATGTCAGCTTATGCTCAATGAGAAAGAAGCAGATACAGTTAGCTTGGGTCAGCAAGAGATTTGGTCAATCAAAATTATACAAGCTAAAAATAGAATAGTATTTTAAGGAAGAAAAAACGTCTAAGATCACAAGATCAAGTAATTAAAAAGGAATACAAACATTTGTATAAAATTTAAAAATTTTATGACTTCTAGAGGCATATCCTAGCAAAGAATTGAATTACGCAACTAACTCAAAGCATTAGGGAAATAACTTGTTTCTAATTGCAATCTATATGCCACGATTGTCATAAATGCCTTCAGCCGCCTTTGCGCAAATATGACAAGTCATGGAGGCGATTAACAAGCTTTCTGTTCAAACACTTTCCATATCCCTTAATTCTGCGTTTTTTCTCCTTTCCCCAGAAGGGAAGGAGAGGATACTGCTAAAGGTTTTAGTGAGAATGCAGCAATGGTCATATACCAAAAGTTTATAAAGATTCAGCTTTGAGGTTCAACAAAGTCATGCATCAGCCCAGCCAGCAGGAGCTCAGTAGCTTCTCTCACCTTCTTTCGATCCCAAAGTCCACTCATCACTGCATTCCAGATTCCCTCATCTGGAACACAACCGTCTAACACCATCTCATCAAAAATGCGAGCAGCTTTGTGCTCGTCTCCTTTCTTACTATAGCATTTAACTAAACACTCAAAAGTGCCAGCTTCAACAGAGATACCCCTAGTGCGCATGCTGAGATACAACTGAAAAGCACGTGTTGGATCAATGTTGTTGCATAGGCCTTGGACCACCATGTTATGGATTTTCACATGACGGACCCAAGTTACTCGGTTAGGTGAGACACCACTAAGCACCATCTCATCGATGAAGTTTGCAGCTTCCTGATACCTGCCTACGTCACAGAAGCCACTTATGATTTTCCCATACAGCCCTGCATCTGGCTTTAAACCTTGAAGCCTCATCCTGTCTAGAACCTCCACTGCTTCACTAAGCTTTCCTTCACTACACAGTCCGTGAATTAATGTACTATAAGTAACCATGTTAGGCAAATGATGTTTTTTGACCATCATATCTAACAGCTCCTTTGCTTGAGAAGATTGACCACCTTTACATAAACCATCCATTAGAGAACTGTAAGTAAAAACATTTGGTTCGATGTCAGTTCTTTTCATCTCCTCAAATAATTTCATAGCTTCATCCACATTATTGGACTGACACATTCCACGTATCAAGCAAGTATAGGTAACAACAGAAGGTGCAAGGCCTTTCTGCCTCATCTCATAGAATAAATCCTTTGCGTGGGCGATTTCTCCCTGTCTACACAGCCCATTAATCAAAGTACCGTATGTATAAGAATCTGGTGGGTATCCTCGATCTGGCATCTCACAAAATATCCGTAAAGCAGCATCAATTGTTTCATTTTTTTTGCACAGGGCTTTGATCAAAATATTCAGAGAAACAACACTTCGTGGAATGCCCATTTCTCTCATCTCCCTATAAATACTAAGCGCCATCTTTAAATGGTTTTCCTCTACTAGGATATCAAATATTGTAATATAGGATTTTTGGGTGGGTCTTAACTGAAAGTCTACCATCCCACGGAAAATCCTGATGGCATCAAGGGGTCTATGAACACGTCCATAAGCTCTGCAAATGGTTAATAATATATCTTCCGTGACCGTACAATTTTCTTCCTTCATTCTGTGAAGCATCCCTTCGGCTGATCTGAACTGGTTCGCGGAGGCTAACCTACAGATCATGAGACCAAAAGTATTGTGATCATGACGGAACCCATTATTATACTCAGCCGTTGCCGAATCAAATATCACAAGAGCTTTATGTATGTCCCTTTCTGCTTTTATTAGCTGCTCAACTAGACCAGCTGTAATTTGCTTCGGCCATTTCATCAAAATTTTACCGCCCATGATCCCCAACTTGCAACACTCAGCAGATTTCAGAAACTTCTAATTCCAACACCTCACTAGTCACTACAGGCATCTTGAAGCAATAAAAAGCTGCAAGGAACAAAATATCATACCGTTTCTCATAAGAAGACCAATGTCTTTTTCAGCTTCTCCTGTACAGTACTACAACACGACGAAAGGATCGTGATATTCTATCGTAATCATTAGGTACACTCGAATATCGCTAGGGAAATCACATTATTCGCAACTCTCTCTTATGCGTGGAAGCATCTTCTCAGCGTCTTTGAATTCCACGTTAACTAGAGCCGTCGGACCAGAATCCTTCCACCACCCGAAAGCGAACGAAGAAGATAGTAACTAAACCCACTCTGTAATAGGAAAATTAAAACTTATTTGAATTCGAAGAAGATAGTTAGTAAAGTATACATTGAAGTGACAAAGAAGTGAATCTGGAAAGCGAACGAAATAGACTTGTTGGTCTTGGCCGCTGTCATCACCGCCGCGCCCGTATCAGATTGATGAGTGCGTGTTTGGCTCAGTCAAGGCGTGGGAAATCCGCATGACGGCACCGTTTGGGGTTTTTGTGTTTTCTTGGGGGGGGGGGGTTGTTCGCTTTTTTTTTTTTTATTAAGTTCAATTCAATAAGTTTATAATATTTTAAGATAAAAATTAATTAATTTAGTATATCGAACTAGGAGTGTTCAATTTGTCCCGTCCTCCCGTCCCGGTCTCGGTGAGTTCGGGATGGGACAAACAAAATTTCGGGACGAGACAAAAATGGGATGGGACAGGATGCGGGACGGGGTCGTCCCGTCCGGGATTTTTTTCTTTTAAAAATTATTTATTAATAATTATTATTAGATTATTCAATTTACTTATTAATGATAACTCTTGTTTTTATGGTGATTTGTAGCTCTTAAATTGTAGTATTATCTCAAAAAAATCTCTTTTCTTAATAAAATAATTCACAAAGCCTGATTGAATTTTTTAGTGTTGTTTGGGAGGATTTATCTTATATTGGGTTTATTAAAGTTTAAGATGATGTATGTTAGGAATAAGCCAGAAGAGGGAGCTTATTTTGAAATCTAAAGAGCTTATTTCCACCTGTGGGCCTGTACTCACCCCAATGCGACAACTTCAAAAGTGACGCACACTACCATCCTTCCTGCATAATATACACACACACATATATATATATGTATGGGTGATTAAAAACAAACAAATGTTGGTGAGAGTAATAATAATAACAAGAAGTAACATTTTAGACCACCTTTTCCTTTCGGTTGAGGCCCATTTGTTGCCAACGTATTTTCAAATATAAATCACTTTGCTGTGTTTATATATACATGTGTTTAAATAAGAGGAAGCTTATTCTTCAGTTGCTTTTTGTAATAATTTTTTCCCATTCTTCATATATTCAATAATTAAATTACACTTCTTCATATTAAATTATTTTAAATTCATTATATTATGTAAAATTATTTTTTTAATCACGTTTTATTATTTATTAAAATTCATACCCATTTTAGTCATTTTACAACTAAACTTACTTTTATTCAACTATAATCCAAATAACTTTTTACCAATATCAATTGTGTAAATTAACTTATCTGAACCTCCAATCTAAACACAATTCAACTTATCCAATTTAACTTTTACCTAACTTTACTTTTCCATAAGCCAAATTAACAATAAATCGCTAATCCAAACAGACTCTCATGTTTAATAACTTGGAAGAGAGAGAGAATGTGGGACTAGGAGTGCTTTGATTGTTTTTATCCATATTTATAGAGTCACTTATTTATGTTATCAAAGTGACAATGTGCTGCGGAATTAGCACTCTGCATTTCAGTTTTTTTCTATTATTAAATGATACATATTTAATAAAATTCATCTTCAGTTATTTTACAATTAAAAACAACTCTATTTTTACAAATTAGCTTATTTAGAAAATACTTAGGTCATATTTCTAAGAAATTTACTACTCTCTTTAATTTTTATTATAAGCGATAAATAACTAATTTGTAGATAACAAAAAATTAGTTAAAATTAATTGAAAGTAATAAATAGGTTATAAATATATTTTAGATTTCAACTATTCTCTTATAATAAAATTCATCTTCAGTTATTTTACAATTAAATTATTATTTCTATTATAATTTAAACAACTCTATTTTTACAAAGTAGCTTATTTAGAAAATAGTTAGGTCTCACCTTTTAAAAACTTACCACTCTCTCTAATTTTTATTATAAGCGATAAATAACTAATTTGTGGATAATAAAAAATTAGTTAAAATTAATTGAAAATAATAAATAGATTATAAATATATTTTAGATTTCAAATATGCTCTTTAAATGAGAAAATGTAAAAAAAAAATATGGGAAAATGTAACTAGAGAGTATAGCAGAAGAGAGATGATAAACTATTTACATATATTATTTTATATCTGTTATAAATAAAGAAGAAATAGAGAGAAGAATCATACAGAGGAATAGAGGATTAACAAGAGAGAATATTTCTCATTCTATTCAAGTGTGCTCAATACATTATATATGGCTTATATTTATAGGCACAGCTTTACACCTTTGATAGAATCTATAGATTATATAATAATATGATATAATTGTGGGATATAGAGATAATAGGAGATATTAGAGATTATAGGAGATATAGGAGATAATGGGAGATATATGGACATCCACAAAGATATTATTATGTTCATAACACTCTTCTTTGGATGTTCGATATATATGAATGTGCCTCGTTAAAAAAAAAATTCAACTAGAAAAAACCCTATGGGACAAAAACCTAGCAAAAGAAAAAGAGTACATCATTCATTGATACACTATACAATATTGCCTCATTTAAAGTCTTGCTAGGAAAAACTAGTGGGACAAAACCATAGATAAGGAAAAAAGAGTACGTCGTGTATCAACTCCCCCTTTTAGCAACATCAATTGACATCTTCGAGCCTGCAAAGTCTAATATAGTGAACAACCCTTTCAAATATTATAATGAGATATAAATGTCAAATATGAATTTCATGATCTTCTGAAAATCATGAGACGAATAGTCCTTTTATTGTTTACCCACACGTGGATCATACTATGATCTCTTGACATGAGGATCAAACAAGAATATTTTATCTATATAGCCATTAAGATTAGTCTTGGGTACTTTCAGATAAAATAATATTACCTCCACGATATCCTTAAAGTAATGAAGAATATTTTTAACTCCATTCCAATATCTTTATGTTGATAAAGAACTATATTATGCTATTTAGCAAATGATAGCTCAAATTCTGTATGGCTAGATAGATATATAAATGTTTCAGTGACACTAAGATATGGTACTTCTGGACCAAGTGTTTATTCATTACCTTCTAGAGGTCTAAATTAATCTTTTAGTCCATATCTAAACATCTTGTAACTACCAAAACATATAATGGATGTTGCTTATCCATATAATGAATGTGACTTATCCATATGTATTCTTCCGAAGGCTTTTATTTCAAATTTTTTCTTTAAGTAATTCACAGCTTTTGAAAACTTATCAAGAATTTTGATACTATCATCATAAATAGTACTGATAACAAACTCATTTTGAATCTTTTCATAAATAGACAAGTTGGAATGTATTTACATCATTCCTTCAGTTGATATTAATCACATATGCCTCATATAAAGACTTAATTGAATAATGTTCTTGAGAACATAATTGTATGCTTCTGAAAACTCAAATCCTTCAAGGATTTTCATACATTATGATCCAGATCTCTTCATATATTAGATCGTTTGAATTTATACAAGAATTTGAATCCTTCTAGGATTCACATATAATTTCACTATAAAGTGAGTCATATATTATAGTTATATATTTTTAAGACACACATGAAAATTTTTTATTTATTACTAGACTGTCAGATTGATAAGACGTAATTTAATCCACCACAAGGCTTTATTTCTCTTTATATTGTACAAAATGCCTATTTATATAATACTAGCATTACACTTCAAGTGCGTAGGCTAGGAATACACAGATCCTTGTTATATTGTGTCTTTTTTTTTCTGTTGGCCAACCATTTTTCTGTCTATATCTCATGACAGATTTATATATAAGATCCTCATTTGATCATGTGATGTCATCAATAAAATTATTGGGGACAATTTTATTCCTTTATCAGTCCCATTTTCTTTTATGACTTAATATATCTAGATCTTTTTATTGCTTTCAGATATCTAAACCTCTTCAGGGGTCAAATAGTTATGTCTTAACCTCTTTTGCAATTCTTGCCTCCTTAGTATGATCATTATGATTGTTTGCTCCTTTTTCTTTTCTTTTGGAACCGATCATAATCTCATGCTTTTAGCATGTCTTTAAGAATAGGAGCACTTTTAGTTAGAATATAAGAATTAAGAATTCTCATTTGGATCAGTAATTACATTTGGCAGATATTAAGAATATTTTATGAATGTAATACTTTATGAACTTCTAGTTCATACTATTATATTTGAGGATCCACATTTGATAGTAAAAATGCATTCTATGTATTCTCTTTTCCAGCTATACATTTTCTTTCCCTCATATTGGAAACATGCAATGTAGCTCTCCCAAATCCATAAGTCTTCTTTAAAAACATTATTTTGTTTCATTTAGAGACAAATAAGAATAAGGAGATTCTTATCTAACAGTGATCTCCTCTCATTTTTAATATTCATCTATGTGAATTATTGTGGTGGAATAATAGATATTGCACATTCTAAGATGAAAAATGTCTAGCTCTTGACCAAAAGCCAATTATAATGGGAGAATTCACAATACATTGTTGGCTTAATGCATTTATGTGCAAACTATATAAAATCAATTATCCCAACACTCAAACAGGAATTCTGTTCTCATAAACTCTGGTCTAGCTACTTATGAAGGCTTTTACTAGGCATATAATCATCAGTAACGTGAGGAACAATCACCAACAATCTCAATGAGAATCATATTGATTTCATAATCAAGAACTTATGTGCTCGATATAATTATCTGAACATATTTACAAACTTCAGGTTGCAAGTTGATCATAAACACTTATGATCATTTTATAGATGCATCTTTCACTTATGGAGTATTACTTTGGTTCACATGGTGTCTAAATAGGCCCATATATAAAGTTGATACATTATAAATATGCACGGATCTGATTTTGAATGTAACTAGTAATGTTCTCTTATTAGTTCTTTTGAAAACAAACAATACATAAAAATTCTTGAATCATATATCATTTTTAAAGAATCTTCTGGTTCTTTAATAAATAAAAATGCACGTTTTTTATGATATTTTGCATTGTTATGATCTGAGATGATCTAACCGGTTATGCCAAACTATAAATACATAAACTTTTGGTTTATTATAAAATTATTCTCAATTATTAGTAAACTTCTTGTTACCATATCATATTATTCATTTTTCACCTTAATATTTCATAAGGAATATACTATCAATTATAGATTTTATCTTTAGAATAATAAATCATGATATAGCTCTTCTAGAGCGTTATTTTTTATCTTTTACCCAATGATAAAAACTTGTGCACTCATGAGAAGTTGAGCACTATTGACTCTTCTGGAGCCTTTTTTAAAAGGAATATGAGATATAAGGAAGGAAAAATCCCAATTAAATCTATCTAAAATAATGAAATTCCAATTAAGGCTTATAATTTTAATGAATTCCTAATTAGGCTAAGAGGCCTTATTAGGGATTTTCAAATGTTGCTAAAAGACCGGAATGCCTCTTTGTAATCAAAAAGGAAAATTGAATGTAGGTGTAAATCTAATTTTAGTTTTAATTATTCTAATAGATTTACTAATGAGGACATGGTCTTTCTTAGATTTTATGTCAAATGTGTGTTTTGTAATTGTGAGCCTTATGTTAACTCTAGAATTTATAGCCTTTTATTTTTTTATATAATAAAAATTTGATATTGAATAAATGTTGAAGACTAAAAAATTGAAGATGAATTAATGAGTCTCATTGTAAGTTGTGAAATAGTAAAATTAATTTTGATAGATATTCAAGAATTCCATGAATCTTTGATTTGGTCTTTTTCTCACAAAAAAAAAAATCTTTGATCTTGTTAATCTTTTACATTTGAAATCGTAAAATTTTTATTAGTTCCCATATTTTTGCAATTCTATAGATATCTAGAAATTATGTATTTTTTTTATCTTGAATTTTCAATTATTTTTTATGGGCTATAATCGTTATTTTTCTTTTTTTGTTTTTTATATGATAATGTTTTTGGCCAAATTTTCATGTGATAATGTTTAAAGAAAAAAAAAACATGTTAGCTAAATTCAATTAAAAGAATTAAAACTAAAATTAGGCTTTTTAATTATGAAGGGCATTTTGGTCTTTTAGCAACATTTAGAAATCTCCAGTTAGACCTCTTGGCCTAATTAAGAATTTGTTAAAAGTGTAGGCTTAAATTAGAATTTTTCTATTTCAAATGGATTTAATTAGAATTTTCCCTATAAGGAATGACATTAACATTAATAATAACAAATTCCATCCAATATAATTCACATTTGTATTTCAACAATCTCCCTCTCAAATGTGAGTCATATAAATATATTTTTCTTATTTCTATATTTCAAATAGAGTGAATAGCATATAGTAAGTTAATAACATATTTTTAATTTGGAAATCCAAATGCTTTCTAATTCAGATATAATAATAAATTTCAATCCAACTACGTTATCAGTTTAAGACTTTTTGCTAAACAAATATTCTAATATATATGTTTGTGGGTTATAATTTTCATTATCAATTACCAGTTCTTCAGAAACTATATCAGCCTTTTGTTACTAGTTCTTCTAGAACTATATCAATTTTTTGATTATATATAGTTCTTCAGAAAATGCTATACATAGTTGTTCAGGAACTAACATATATTATATTTTCACTATATGACATACTTTACTTCTTGTTATGCATTTTCAAAATCTGAAGTATTTTTTTTTTCAAAACATAAAATTCTCTAGATATTTCATTATTAAAAAACTTCACTTCTTTGTATATATTATGTAATGATTCAAAACTTATTTATAAATTTATAAATCCAGCAAAAATTTGAAAAGATCTATAAAGACTAAAATCAAACTATATAGTTATGAAGATTTGAATCATAAGCCTTCAGGCTATTTATAAGTCATTAGTCTTCAAGACTCTATATAGTAATGTTGGAAATTGTGCCCTAAGGGCTAATTATTGTGTTATGAACATTGTTGATTTATGAATTTTTTAATTATGTTATCATATTATTTACATGTTTATTGTGATGACTGTCCTTGGATAACTTATGATTTTATCCTAAATGTCCCTGGTCAGTCATCTATGTGGGAGCAGAGATGAAATAAGACCAGTATGACTTTGAAGATGTATGAGATATAAATCAAAGTCATAGGCACATGTAAGAGTACAAGATGTTGGACCGACCCACTATGAGAGAGCTGCATGGGTTAAGTCATAAGCTTCTCTCATATACAAACCATGTTACTATGCCCTTTGACCTGAGATCATCATGGATTTCTACATGAGAAACGCTCAGCTTTGACCTAGTCAAAAGTCACTTTTGACTTAGTGATCATAAAGACTATGTTCAAGCTTAGTGGTTTTTCATATGGAGGAATGTGAATGATCAATATGGAATTTGTCCTTCACATTCGTAGAGAGATATTACTGGGCCCCTCGATGAGTGAGTCTGAGAAATGTATAGCCATATTATAATGGAAAGGTAATTCTGTTTCTATACTCAGACTACTCATGGATCGAGAAAGTAATGGTCAGAAATAGGAGGATGACGTTTTCCTTGCCTCATCCATGACCAAAATGTTGTGTGACAAAAGGGACATGATATGGTTGTATGAAAGGTTACATCATTCATTGATCCTCATATGATTTGGGTAGTCGTGATGTTTTACTAGAGACCGCTTATGACTTGTAAGTCATTATAGTAAATGGCCCATTGCCAACTTCATATGGGCCTACAGGGTCGCACACAAAATAGCCCAACACGAGCTATGATATCTAGATTCATTGAATCTAAGATATGTCCAGATTCAATGAATAGTCTAGGGTGGACGTATATATATATATACAAATTCGCGTATATATATTATATGATATAAGAGATATTTATGAGATTTGATTTGTAAGGATAAATTAAATCTGTATCATTTTTTAAATTAATAAGGTATAATATCTCAAATTTGATTTATTAGAATAAATCAAATATAATTCCGTCATATCTTTAATTGTGAATTAAATGAATAGGTGAATTAAATCTGTAGGACGGATTTAATTATAAAAACTGTATTTATTTAATTAATTTCTTATTAGATTACACAATATGTGATATTGTATTAATTTTGGAATTAATTTAGGATTAATTCTGAAATCTAATATCCTTAGCGTCCTATATATATTTGATATTAGGAGCTAGGGTTTTGGGTGTGTGAGAGTGCAAAACGTTTGCAGATAAGAAACGACCAATAGAGAGACGGTGAGGACGGATTCTTAAAAACCCTAGAAGGACAAGAGGCGCTAGCACGTCGTTCGTGATTAGAACGCTGTTCGTGTGGATACTGGTAGAGGAAGTCGATCTAAGTCGTTGACTTCTCACGATTAGAAGAAGAGCATAGGCATCCCGAACGTCGGAATCCCCGAGCCACCATCGATTCGAATACCGCAGGTAACACCTCTTACCACTTGACTTAAACACAATCAGTAGATTCGGGCAAGGAATTGGAATTAATTAAAGGTTATTTTCCGCTGTGTATCTTTCAATTCCTTACAAGTAAATATATATTTTAAAAATTATTTGTGTCCCTTAATATTTGAACCATAAGCCTTCGGGGCTTTAAAAACATCATAAGTTATTATTTTCATATTATTTAATAACATGAGTGTAATGACTGCTGGCTATTTAGTAATAGGAAATTATAATATTAATAAATATTAAATTGAATGTTAAGAACATATAAGAATAAGATAAGAATAAAACTTAAATTTTAAATTAATTAAATGTAAATGAAATAAGGAGAAAAGGTAAACTCTTTTACCAACACATCCTTTATTATATAGTCATTAGTTTTCTAGGCTATATTATTTATAATTCTAATTGTCATAATTTTTCTTTTATAAACAAACCATATAATGATCTTTCTCATAGTCAAAACTATATGGTTTCAGGCCATTTAATAAGAAAAATAAAGATACATGGCATCTAGCTATTTAATTTCAAACTAAAAAAAATTAAAGATATATGATTTCTGACCATAAGATAAAAATTTGATGTTATATGGCTTCTAGCCAATTAATAAAATAACAAAAAAATTAAATATTTATGACTTCTAGCCATGAGATAAAACATCAAAGTTATATGGATGCGAGCCATTTAAGAAGATATAGATAAATTTTATATATATATATGGCTTTTGGCCATAAAATAGGAAATTCAACATGATATATATAAATAAAGATAAATTAAATATATATGGCTTCTGGTTATAAAATAGAAAATACAAATTATATGACTTCTAGCCTTTTAATGAGATAAAAAAGTTCAAATATATATAGCTTCTGACTATAAGATAGAAAATCAAAATTATATGGCAACTAGCCATTTAATAAGATAAAGAAAAATTAAATATATATGACTTCTAGTCATAAAATACACAATTCAAATTATATGGCTTCTAGCCGTTTAATAAGATAACAATAATCAAATATATATGGCTTTTAGTCATAAGATGGAAAATTTATATCTAAATACTTTTACTTATTTAATAAGATAAAATATCAAATATATATGGCTTCAAGCCATTTAAAAAAAAAGAGAGAATTAGCCATATATATGGCTTCTAGCCATAAGATAAAAAATCAAAGTTGTATAGCTTCTGGCTATAATATAAAAAATTAAAATCATATGGTTTTTAGTCATTTAATTTGAAAAGAATGGAAAATCAGAGTTATATGGCTTCTGGCCATTTAATTACAATGAGATGAAATTTAGAATTATATAGTTTCTGGCCATTTAACTTTAAATGTTAACTCTTTAAGGATACTGCTAGTATCTATTAGAACTTCGGGTTCTATTGAAATAGTGACGTCAGGTGAATAAGAAATAGATGGAGAAAAAAATCCTCTCATCATAATTAGTTCGGAAAGTATAATATCTATATCAAAATTAAATTGTAGTTCTAAAAAGTAAAGCAAAGTCTCCAATCATAGCTATGGAGCCTGATATTTAAAACAACAATAGATAATCCTTTTAATTTCATGTAATGGCTTAGATATTATCCTAGATAAATTGAATAGAAATACAGATATTTTGAAACACTATATATGTGATGCTCAAGATATTTTTATTTGAAAAGAGCAAAAGATACTCTAGAAAAATAATAGAGACAATGCTCTAAAATTATGTTAGGGTAGAAAGGTATATCATACACACCTTAGTTAGAGTTTCGTGCTAATAATGTGTTATAAATAAAAAAGAAATAGAGAGAAGAATCATACAGAGGAAGAGAGAATTAACAAGAGAGAGTATTTTTTATTTCATTCAAGTGTGCTCAATACATTATACATGGCCTCTATTTATAGGCACAGCTTTACACCTTTGATAGAATATACATATTACATTATAATATGAGATAATTGTGAGATATAGAGATAATGAGAGATATTAGAGATTATATGAGATATAAGAGATAATGAGAGATATATGGACATCTATAAAGATATTATTATGTTAATAACAATATCATGCCCTTTTTTGCCATTTTATAACAAAACTTACTTTTTTAATAATAATCCAAACAGTTCCACTTACAAACTGACTTATTTATAAAAGTTAATTCAAACATAAATCATATTATCTAATCTAATTTTTACTCAATCTAACTTTTCTAAAAGTCAAATTAAAAACAAGCTATTTTTTTAATGGCCAATCCAAATGGAAATGCCGTTGGGAGAGGTAAACATGCATGGAAAAGTGTGAAACCAAAGTTAATGGATTATTTAACGGTGATGTATCGTTTGGATTCAAGTTAGAGAAAATGGACTTCTGGAGAAAAAGCCATGGTAAAGCAAAAGCCAAAATTTATAGTTTTTGGGACTAACTTAAAAGCCAACATAGAGAGAGAAACAGTAAGGGAGAGAAATAATGACTAATAAGATGAAATAGAAGAATTTTGAAGTAGGTCCTACTTACTTTAATGAAAACATAAAAAGGTTAAGGTGTATCCAGTATCCTAAAATATTTTTTAGATACAGCTAACATTTTGAAATATTTTTGAAGTGCATCTAACACCTTAAAATATTTTTTAGTGTAGATTTATACATTAGAATTTGGACTTTGGAGTGTTGGATGCACTAAAAAATGATTTAGGGTATTGGACACACCTGAAAAAACACTTTAGGATGTTTGATGCACCAAGATATAATTTAAGATGCTCAACACATATTAAAAAAAAAAATATTTCAACACCCTAAAATATTTTTTAGTGCAATTCTATACTTGGCAATTTCGTGTGTTTGCAAAAAAAAAAAAAAGTATCCAAAAAAAATTAAATAATAAGTTTTGGAGAAAATTGGGAAAAATTTTTCATAAAAATTTAATTTAATTGATGAGAAAAACTTGATAAATTTTTATAGGTAAAGGTGCAATTTTAACCCTCAATTTATTTTTTAGGTGCGTCTAGGACCTTGATCTTTTCGGGAGTGCAATTATGCCTTTGATCTATTTATTTTGGTGCAACTCTACCCATTAGTAACGGGGGCTCTAAATGCTATTAACACATGCATTTTTTTGGGAAAAAAAATTCCACATTAGAAGGGGCTAGTTTGACATATAATAATTGGGATTAAAATTTCCGCATCCTAATTTATTTAGAGGTTGCCCAAAAACAAAAAAGAAACCTAGAATTTGTCTTTGCATGCCAGTTTGGAAAAAACGAAACTTTACTTGCCATTGTTTATGCGACTTGAAGATTAGCATCCAAAGAAGGAGAAGGCCACAAATTTCGGTGTGCCCAATTGTCTCGGTTGGGAAAGGTAAGAACTAATTTGCGAGATGTGCTATTGTTTTCATTGTATGGTCCCATAGTAAGAATTGGATTGCTAAAGGGGATTTCATAATCAGAAAATGTCAGGAGATGCGAATTAGGAGATGATGTGGAGCGGGACAAAGATGATGTGGTTAACTATGTCATTTGCACTGATACAATTACTTCCCTCCAAACCAGTTTATTGTGGCAATTTCTTCAAATGATGTTGCAGTAGACACAGTATTCTTCAAATTGAAACGTAACATGACAACAACCTTAACATGGGTGCAAAATCAGTACATTTGGAGCTCCAATTTCATACCTTACATAAAATTTCATTACATTACAAATCTAATAACTACATTAGCACTTTGTAGCCAAACATCAGCACTTTGTGACCGAAAAAAAAAGATTACATAAGCACTTTCTTCAAAAATATACATATGAGAATAAACCATGATAAGAAGATAGCAAGTATGAGCATTGTAATTTTGGATTCTTCTTCCTACTTTCGGCTACCACCTCCAACTTGACATATCTCTTCTTCATCTTTTTCACCACGTGATATATGCGACATCCATCTGCACCCCAAGCCACCCACCAAGGAGCAAACAAGCCGCAAATTAATACCTTCTTTGACCTTCATGCTGCATCTCTACTCTGATTTTGTCTCACTAAAAGAAACACTTCTTTTGCTCAATGCTATCAAAGATGAGTTTGATTCACCCATCGAACATTCATTTGCAATGAACCGTAATAGTGCGCCTTCTATTTTAGCAGTGAGTATTTTCCATTCATGACTGTTTTTGATCACTGCTGCACTACTCAAATTGCTTTTAGGTTTTTAGTTGCTTCTCTTCTTCACATTTTGTTCTCTTCTCAGCGTTTCTTTTTTAGTCAATAACCTAACATTTAATCCAATTAGATATCATGTTTCACTGCAATGCCTATGTGGAATTCCCCTCCAAAAGAATGCCTACGTGTTAACAGTGTTTAGAGCCACTGTTACTAATGGGTAGAGTTGCACCAAAATAAATAGATTAAGGATAAAATTGCACTCCCAAAAAGATCAAGGTGCTGAGCGCACCTAAAAAATAAGATGAGGGTCAAAATTGCACCTTTATCCATTTTTATACACGCGAAGTAATGGTGCTTTGTAAATTTTGTACACACAGAGTGCAAATTTTCCTAAAATTGAAGTATTTTAATATATTTAAAATTTTCACAATAATGCATTAATTATTTTTATCTTATAATTTTAATTTTAATATTAATCTTAGAATTATCACATTATATATAGATAATATAGATATGTATTAACCCTTTTTATTTTTATAATTTGTTTCTATTTAATATTTTTCTTAAATTTATCAAATTATATATATATTGTGATATATGTTATAAAATTTATGGCATTTTCAATCATTTAATATGTAAACTTACTTTTTCGTTACTTATATAAATAAATTTCAATTTAGCGCACTGACTTTTATAAAAAAAAAAACCAATCCAAAAATAAATCACATTACACTAATGAGTTAGGATAAAAGTTAGTTTTACACTGTTAATCCAAACATTTCCTTACTTCGTACACGATAAATTCACATTTAAAACTGTGATTTTGTTTTCATCCAAATATTTTTTTTAAGTGATTTATGGAAGAATAGGTCAGATGCATGAAGATAAAACTTACTTTTTCGTTACTTATCTAAATTAATTTCAATTTAGCACATTGACTTTTATTAAAAAAAAACCAATCCAAAAATAAGTCTCATTACACTAATAAGTTAGGATACAATTTAGTTTTACACTGCTAATCCAAACACTCCCTTACTTCGTATAAGATAAAATCACGTTTAAAACCATAATTTTGTTTTCATCCAAATATTTTTTAAGTGATTTGTGGAAGAATAGGTCAGATGCATGAAGATAAAACTTACTTTTTTGTTACTTATCTAAATAAATTTCAATTTAGCACACTGAATTTTATTTTATTTTTAAAAAAAACCAATCCAAAAATAAGCCAAATTACACTAATAAGTTAGGATAAAAGTTAGTTTTACATCACTAATCCAAACACTCTCTTACTTTGTACACGATAAAATCACCTTTAAAACTATGGTTTTGTTTTCACCCAAATATTTTGTTAAGTGATTTATGGAAGAATAGTTCGGATGCATGAAGATCATACCAAAGGTGATCTTCCATCAAAATCAGTTTTGTTCAGATGTAGTCTTGATCTAATCCAATGTTTCAGAGATAGAAATCCCCCTTATAAGTAGAACGATACATCAACTACAGCATTTTTCATAACAGCGATCGCAAAGGTGCGTATAATATCATAATCATCTAACCACAAATTTTTGAAACAAATTTGCACATTAATCCTTAAAAAATTGATGTGAGTGTGTGTGATAAATTATTTTTCTCCCATCTAAAAGAAAGGAGAGGAAAATGACACAATTTTTCCCCTTCTTCCAACTAAGAACTAACCAAACACATATAGCCCCTTTTCTCTTCCTCTACCTACTCCTCCTTCTCCCTCTTTTTTTTTTTTTAGCCAACAAGGGATTCATTAAACCATGCACAATCCAAAAACTACATCGTAACAACCAAGTAAAAGCAGAAATAACCAGAAAAAGTTCCTAACAAACACAAGAAGCAGTACAACGTGATAATCTATGCATCAACAAAAGATAATAGAAAGACGCAAAACCATCAACCAGGATCTAAAAGAACTCCTTGCAAGCCATCCATCAACGCATTTGAAGAGAAGGCCACAACACCCAATCCGCCGGGCAAAACGATCTAATGAAGCTTTAGCAATCCAAATGATTACCAAATTTGCTTCTCTAGGAAACCATCCACAACAATAGTTCCCCTATTCCTCCTTCTCAAAAAAATCCCAACCAAACAGTAACTCTGGTTATGTTTGGCACACGGAAATTTTTTTCCAAGGAATTGGTTAAAGAAGTGTGATGTGAATTGGATTTTAAAAGTATATTTGATATGTAAATGAAATCTGGGATAATTTTTTATTCGATACATAGATTTATAATATCAAGTTACTAAATTATCTTTCCTAATTTTTTCTTTAAAAACCAACCCTTTACAAATTGCAAGCCATATAAGCCGTATTTTCCCTTTTTAAAGGAAAATGAAAACTAACCTTAAAACACGTAAGAGCAAAAAATCTTTTATAAAACACCGTCCCTAAATTGTAAGGTGCCTTTTTTTTATTTTTAATTAAAGATAGTCAAAACACTAATATAATTCATGACTTTTCCTAACTAAATTATTAGCTATGTTGTTAGATTCTCTATACATGAAATTAACAGAAATATCCCAATTTTTATGGATCATGTTCATAGTTTTCTCAATGATGTCTTGATAAGGATGACTAGTCCCTTGCTTAATTGTGATTAAGTTGATAGCCTTTGCACATTCTCTAGATATGTCTGATCTTTTTGAATCCACTAAGCCAACGAAGTTATAGTCCTGTCATAATCCCCGGCATTTTTGCTATCGTGGGTTTAATTCCCAGCTTGCAGCAAAAACTAGATAACCAGTTGCCCTATGTGTTTGTTGTTACACCACCAAATGTTTCTTGACCTTCAAGCATGACAGATCCGTCTATGTCAAATCTAACCAAAGTACTAACAAAATAGAAAATACAACACTAGTTTGATTATAATAATAACAAAATACAATAATATTAAAAATAGAGAATTGGAAGAGAACTGATGAGCTGGATTCCCTTCATTTTTTTTCCTGTTTCCATTTGACCTTGTATAAAAAGACTTTAATTTGTGATACTTGAAAGCACAAATGGAAAGTAAATAATTGGCCAACCTAGTTAATTATTTCATTTACAAGGTTACGTATTTTTTTAATTAAACTAATATTCTTTAGCCTCTTTGCTTGAGTAGTGATCTTTTTGTCTTGTAATTTTTATATTTTGCCTCCGAGGAGAGAGGATATTTGGTGTTCAGTGTTTGGATTTTAAATTGTTGGTGCTTAGTAGTTGTTCTATATAAAAAATCTATCTCTTTGATGAACTTTTGTTAGAACAAATAGCTGATTTGCATTTATTCATTTGTCACTATGTTGTTACCCATGAAGCAACGGATACTAGTTTTTCTGATTCTAGCCTAGGCTCTTCTTGGCATGGACCTTGTGGCCGTGGCCATCGCTCCAGAGATTGCCATGGAGGTTATAACAAGGGGTATCATGGTGGAAACTATAACAATGATAATTGCCCTTATTGTTTATATTGTGACTGTTTTGGACATGTTGTTCCTCACTATTATCAACAATATGACAGAAATTTTCCACCTCGGTCTGATTTTAATAGATATTTAGGAAGCTATGGTGGAGCACCTCCTTAAGCCCGTTATGCCTGTCCTCAAACTGTAGTTCATCCCTCCTAGTTCATGGACAGTGATGCCACCTACCATGTTACTCCAAATATTGATCAACTGGACAATTTTACTCTAGTAGGTAAGACTAATCTTTATAATTGTACTGGAGAAAAGACCATTGTTATGAGAATCGGTTCTGTTGCATTCTCTATTTCTAACTCCATTCTCCACCTGAAAGACGTCTTAGTTTTGCCTTTTGCTATCAAAAAATTAATGAGTGCACATGAACTTGCTAAAGATAATGCGGTTGATGTTAATTTTACTGATGATAAGAGCACTTTGAAGGATAAGAGGATAGGGCTGTCATTGGGTTGAGGGACAACAAGTCAGGAAATGTATCCAATGGATGATCTGGTTTGTGTTCATGCTAGAGCTTTTATGGCAACACATTTATTAGCTGACGATAGTGAATTTCTTAAGTGGCATTAGAAGTTAGCACACACTAGTTTTAGGACCTTAAAGTTTATTCTGAATAAATGTAATGTTAAAGCTAAGTGTCGACATTTGCCATTTACTAAATCTATTCTTCATGCTTCTTCTCCTCTAGCTTTAATTCATACTGATCTCTGGGGCTTTTCACTAGTATAGTCTGTGAATGGTTACCATTTCTATATTCACTTCATAGATGATTATATCAGATACACTTGGTTTTTTCCATTGAAACATAAAGAAGAAGATGTTAATGCTTTTAACCATGTTTAGGGCATAGGTTGAAAATCAATTCAATGCTAAAACAAAGGCTCATCAGTGTGATAATCTTGTTGAATACAAGCTGTTAATTCTTATTGCTTAAGCTACTGGCATAGAAATGAGATACACATGTCCTTATACTTCACCATAAAATGGTAGATCTGAACACAAACATAGATATTGTTAACATGGGCTTAACTTTTTTGGCTCAAGCTCACTTACCTCTCACTGATTAGTTGATGTTTTTTAGGTTGCAGTTTATTTGATAAATCGATTGCCCACACCTGTTCTTGATGATTTAACGTCTCTATTCCAACTTCACAACATTGAGCCAAATTGTAAGAATCTTCAACCTTTTAGTTGTGTCTATTATCCTTGTCTAAGGCCCTGCAATATAGATAAACTTAAATATCATAGTCAAAGATGTGTTAAGGGATGCAAGTGCCTTAGTGCCATAGGTCGAATTTATACTTCTAGATATGTTGTTTTTAATGCATCTCTGTTTCCATATGTTGCAAGCTTTCTCAATAGACAGGCCCAATCAAGTAATGATGAATGTGTTATTCCCTTTATTATTATCTCTTCCAAGGTCTAGCTCGATGAGACTATTTTAAGTGATAAATTAAGAGAAGACTCGTCCACTAATATGATCCCAATTCACAATATAGGCCTAAACTAGAGCCCATATAGAGACTCCTCACCACAGTCCTCTAGTGCTTTAACTTTACCACAACATGGGCCAATATCTCCAGGCCAAACCTTAAGAACATTTGAAGCCTGATCTATCACACAAGCCTTGGCCTAATAAGAAGCACTAGCTCAAATTAATGCTCATCCAATGATTATTAGGACAAAAGATAGAATTCATAAACCACGCATCCCTCTGTGGCCTCTTTGAAAATGAAGATCCAATTTCTCTCTCATTTTGTAAACCACATATGGTTCAAGACACATGGCCTTACCTTACGGAAGTGTAACACCTCACATAATTATATCAATATACCCAACAAAATATTTAATTTAAAAGTACATACATATTTAAAATACTTCAAACAAGTCAATTTCAAAACGTTCTAACATAATAACAACAAAACTATTAAAGTCTTATAGTCATGGCAAATAAAAATATAACATAGCATGTGCTTGAGGAGTACAGAAGCCTTCACGGCTCACTCCATTGGTGCCTTCCCTTGATTCCTACTAGAACCTTCGCCTGAAAAATTGTTAATATAGGGAGTGAGATCTAACGTCTCAGTAACTACTGAAATTCTAACCTATACAAGCAAATCATATATGATAAACCAAAAATCCGTTTATGTGTGTATAAATATATTAAAAATCACGGATTTGAAACATCCAATTCAATTCATTTTTTTCCCAACAAGATACCAATATCATTTTCTAATATATCCAAAAATAATGCAATATGCTGCCTCCCTTATATCACGTCCACCCTTATACCGCTGAATGGAGCCATAGGCTAACACATAGTCCGATAGGAACTAATCCATTTTACTGAATTATTCCAAGCTCACCGATACTAGAGATATATCCGGCCAAAGATATAGAGCTCAAGCTCGGACTATGGCTCCCCTCCTTTGTGAATAGGGAGGTGTCACATGTCCCACAGCTCCAATGAATTCCCGGCCAAAGGAAAACATGGAAGAAGGGGCCCTGACAAGTGCCATCCACTGTGCACCGAGTGATGGCATACCACGTGGTAATTTTATATCCATGCAATCTCCTTCTATTCTTAGCCAAAAATGCATGTCAAATGCCAATAATATTACATCATAAATACGTCCTCAAATATATTAAAAATAAGATAGCAATAAAACTTATATACCATTTAATATCAACTCATGACAATTCCATAGCCATCAATATATTTAATATTAATCATAATTAATAGCAATAAATCTTAACAAAATCAAAAACATACCAAAACATTCATTTGAAAAATCACAATATTATATTTCAATATATAAAATACAGTAAATTCACAATAAATCATACACAATTCACATGTACAAGAAAGAATTTTCAGAGTTACCTGGTACTCTTTAGCTTACAAATATTCACACAAAGATTACTCCAAAATTCTCAAGTCTACAAAATTGCACATAAATATTTATTAACATAAACTCAAAACTACTCCAAAGCTACTCTAAAATTCTAAGACTACCCTCTAAACCAAAATTACATAAATATATTAACTCTCCCAAATCTAGGCATTTATAATAGATATTATTTTGAAAAATATATTTACATATAAGGCTATTTAAATTAACAAAAGTGTATATATATTTTATTACCCAAAATATTTTATATTAAAATTCTCAAATATTTATTATAATCTCATTTAAAATTTTTCCTCAACCAAACAACTTCTTTTAAATTATAAACAAACTGTAACTTTATCTAATTTCACAAAAATTCTAATTTACAATTTTTAAGCCTTCAAAAATTATTTCGAAATATCTTTAACTTATTCAATATTTAAACCGATTAAAACCTCAATAATATATTAAATAACTCAAATAAATTATTTAACTCAAATTTAATCGGTAAAAAACATATTACAAGTCTAAATAACAAATTTTTCAACTAAAATCTTAGTTTAAAATTCTCAAAATAATCATTCAACAAAAATAAACCGTATTAAAATTTCTTAATAATGGATCTTTAAATTTCTACGGTCATATATTGTCAAAACTCCATATTTACTCTATACTCAAACGGTAAAATTCTCTAAACATGATAATGATACTAATAATATAAAGCTATAAATATATAGGAAATATTCATAAAGAAAATATGATAACAAGAAGTAGTTTTGTGTACCTAAATGATCTCCAAAACCGTCAGGTACTCTGCAACTCGGCTCTCTCTCTCTCTTTTTCT
>NW_021634236.1:0-33284 GCF_004799145.2 Neltuma alba | reverse complement strand
CTTGTATCCTACAAGATGGTTACAAAATTAGTAAAGCAGTTCTATTTTTTTAATTTACTCCAACTTTGGTAGTGCATTAATACACTTTGCTACATGAGCCCAATGTTGGGAAAAAAAAATAAAATAGAAGAATAGAGAATGAGGCGGAGAATATCCAGATCTTAGCTTAAATATGTTGAAGATATTAACTTAACCCCGTCTCTTCTTCCCATGCATGTATTTGGAGAAGATTTTAACAGGTCTATTCCATTTGTCACAATCACGAACTTTTCTACCATAATTTAGTCACTTTCAATTTTATTACCAAGCATCTTGATAAAGGGGGACTTGGAAGGATAAAGTAAACCAGTAGTTTCATGAGACTTTGCCTCAGACGATGTTCATTAGTTCTTTCAAGTTGAATTTTATGACTTGGGTAATCCTCTGTGAACATGGTTAAAAAAAAATTCATAGATATTACCTGACTCTTCATTTCAAGCTAACTAGCCATTTATAAAAGAATTAGACAAACGAATTAGTTATATTAGGGGGATGAAGAAAGCAAACCTGCATCAAAGATGAGCCCAGGGTCCAAGGCAGCTCTTGGATTAACATGTCCACTTCCATAATCAAAAGGAGTAGCTCTGGCAAACTTCATGGCTTCTGTTTCAGAATACTGCTGTGCTAGAAGAGGCCTTCCTGCTCTGTCCAGAGTAGTTGCTGTTGTCATCAACGCTGACTTGATGGCTGCCGGGCTCCAATGCGGATGCCTTTGCTTAATTAGGGCAGCTATCCCAGCTATATGTGGTGCAGCCATGCTAGTTCCAGATATCATGGCAAATCCCTCTCCTGCTCAAGCCATTTATCGTTTTAAACAAATCTATAATATCATCTTTTTCGCCTAGTACTACAATTCTCCACCTTCTGATTATAAGTCTTCCAAAATTGACTAAGAATCAAAGGGTAAAGTAGGTAACCAAATGATAATTTTTAGGAGTCCAAAACATTTCCACTTATTTTTATTGGAGCATAAACTACTTGAAATCTTATTTGTTCAAAGAAATTCGCATTGGATGCTATCCACTATTATTTATGTTTTACTTGTGATTTATTTTGGTTAAGTAAATTACCTTCATCTCTTTTGAATTTAATTTGATTACGCTATGTTTAACATCTTCCGATATAAAAATTAAATTTGGTTTCCCCAAGTTTTGGTATGATATTATGATTTTACTTTTAATATCACTACTAACAAACTAATTGTTTTTATTTCTTTTGCAGGAAAAGGTAGAAAGCTCAGAGCAAACAGATAACCCTAAATATCACTACAGATATTTGTAGAGCATATTTCTTTTTTCTAGCAAAAAAGGGAAAAAGAAAAATAAAAACTCTTCAACACATTAGTACAATGGCTTTTTTGCATATGTTTTTCTGTTTTTACATTTTTCCTACCAGGAGGATGTCTTAGACTGATTTATCAACTTAGACGAAATAGAAAAACAAATTCTGCTTCAAGCAGCACAACATCCAGACAAACCACAATATTCACACATCGACAATTTAACTAGTTAGATAAATCATTGCTAACATACCAACGTAATTAGGCTCATCGGTTCCATTTAAAGACCAGGCAGCCCAAATCAATGAACCAGGAGCTAAAATATCAGGTTTGAGAAGATCTGCATCTTGGAAGCCGAAGTCCCTAATATTTGGCCCTCGAGCGGAGAATAATGCCACCTGTGGTGCAGATTTGTGGAGGATAGGCGTTAACCCATCCCCAATATTACCTACACCTTTAAAACTCTTCACCCGCCCAGTCCAATCTCTTGGCGTCGAGATATTGTAATAATCTATAAGTTCCTGAACAATAGTGATTTACAAGCACCAAATCACAAGATTAGTATGACATTTTTGTGATCATAACAAATGCTATAGAGGGCAGGTAGAAGAGAAAAATAACCACATTGTGATAAGTTATTGGGTAAGAGATAACACAGATGGCAGATGATAGCAGTTGTCATAAATCATAATCGATCTGCCTTTACACAAATATGACAAAAAAGTTGAGTCAAGTACCTTTGAATTCTTGACATCTGTGATAAGAATTCCCGGAATGCTAACAGGGACTGGGTCAAATTTTGTACCAGGAGAAACATTTTCCACACAAAGAACAAATCCAACTGCACCAAGAGCCTTGGCTGTTTCTGCAACTTTCTTCATCGATGATGTACCAACAACAAAGTTAAAAGAATAGCCACAAAGAAGAATATTCCCTTCTACCAATTTCTTATTTAAAACCTCTGGTCTTTGGCAATCTGTGGGGCTGTATTTCATAGCTGAAGAATCTAACAGCACATCATTTGCTGCAACCAATGTATACGATCTATTTGCACGTGTTGAAGCTGCAAAAAGCCATAAAACATCGATCATCAATGCAAAGACCAAATATCTATTGGCAACTACAGACAACTAATATCTGCAGAGTGCAGACCAGCCAAAAAAGTGCCAAGGCACGTAAGCATAAATTTTACAGAACACTCAGATTATCTTATTTCTCCAACTAACCAATGTATTCACTTTGATAACATAGCTTTCAAAGTCAAGTTCTAATTTCACCAAACAAACCAACCTAAATGTTTCGCAGTCTTTGATATCCTGGTATTTCATCTATTCTTTTTCTTTCCCTTCTTTTAATTTTACAGAGGGGGTGACAGTTTAATAAGTTCAGTCACTGCAAATAAAAGATATTTGACATGAATAATTTTTCCTTTCTTTGGCATAAATCTTTTCTATCTTTCATTAGAATGACAAGAAACAATTTTCTTGAACATGAAATTGACCTCAATCTTCAACGCCATATCTCATATTACGATTTCCTTATTGAAAATAAATTATCCAAATAAAATTGTGGTAAGTTGGTTTACTCACCAGACAACCCAAGTCCAGCCAATTTTTTTCCATTTCCAAGGGTCAGATGGTTTTTATATCTACGATCATCAATTGCTGCTGCTACAGATACTATCCATGGACTGTACGAAACCAAGGTCTTCGGAAAAGGACCACCATTTCCAGCAGCCTGTGCAACAAATACACCTGCTTTGACAGCTCCAAGAAGCGTGGCATCAAAAGGGTTCAAATAAGTGGTTTTGGTTGTTGCTGGCGGACTGTTTGGTCCAACTGAAAGACTAAGCATATCCACTCCATCATGCACAGCCTGTCAACCTCAAACTTAAAAAATTAGACATTGAAATAAACCTTGCAACAGCACTCATATGGATCAAACTGATAGCACAAACTGTTAAGCTTCATATGATCCGGGAAAAAGAAGACCCAAAACCAATGAGTTAAAAGAAAACTATCAACAGTAAAGCTGTATTCTGCACACTGCTACAAAGAATCTCTTTCTTCTATCTCCTCTTTCTTCTTACATAAGTTATATGATAGTACACAAAAAATAATTGATTAAGCATAAGTGAGCCACCTTCTAGCCAAATCCCCATGAAGAATACTAGGTAGATAGCTAGGAAACAAGGACAAATAAGATAAAGCATGTATGTATACACATACCTGGTCAATAGCAGCAACTACGTCTGCAACAAACCCTCCAAAAAGCCTGTAAAGAGCCTTGTATACGGCAATCCTATACACAAATATGCCAAGTGTCTGATGCAGCAAAAGGCTGTAGTTCCCAGTTTTAATTCAAACAATAACTTGCCAGATTACTATTCCTCACCTGGCACGGGGAGCCATTCCACTTGCTTTCCCAAATTCATGGCCATACACCCTCACGGGAACTCCATTATTCCCAGCTGCAATAGCTGCTGTGTGACTGCCAGATGTGATGCGAAGAAACACATGGAAATATTATAATAAATAAAAGTGATCAAATTACAAGATAAGGCAATAGTAGTTGATCCTATCCACTTCAAAAACCTGAAAAGTATAACATGAAGCACACTACATATATTTTCATCCCATTAGATAACTCCAAAAATCATAATTTGTGCATTAATAACTCCAAAAATCATGATTTGTGCATTAACATATAACCCTGTTGTTTCATTTGTTCTTATATGCAAAAATAGAATCTACAATGGCTACTAATAGATTTCACCCATTTCAGTACTGAGGGTGGGTTGATAACCCACAGCGGAAGGCATTCATTTTTATTTTTTTTTAATTTGCCATCAAATACTAATAGCTGATTCACAGCATCTTTTGTGAGGAAAAACATTTGAGGTTGTCCTCTTGTCCAATAATATGGTAATTCATTGAAAGGAACTCAGCAGCGTTGTTTACAAGAAGAATTATAATGAGGCTCCAAAGAAGAAAAATAGTTATTAAAAAGTCCCAATAACAACCTAAACAACCTATAATGACAAGTTCCAGAATAGGAAATGACAACTTTTGGGACTTGTTTTGTAATTATTTTTCTTCCTTGACACCTCATTGTAATTCTCCCTTGTTTCTAAGCTCTGAAAATTTCATATCATCCAGTACTTTGAAGAGGCAATAAAATAGAGCAACAAAGTGAGTGCTTCCAACACAAAGTTAAGTTTCCTTCACCTAATTCAGGATCAGATAGATGAATTTCCCCAGCCCATAATAGCACACAATAGCATCTTTCCAACTCAGCACATAAGAAAAAGAATTTTAGAATTGCCACTGGTTTCAAGTATTGGAAAGTATTTTATCAATAAATTCCTCGAGAAACAAAATGTGTTAAGTGTATATCTTCCAAAGTCTTCTTCTTACGTGGCAGTACAACGTGTTTAAAGATTTCTGACAACCTAAGAATACAAATGGCAGGACAGTTATCCTGTACCAGACCAAGATAATGCTTTCACATATGCCACATGATGGATCATATACATTTAAAAGAATGAGTTAAGTAAAAAGGTCTACTTTCATGGCTTTCAACAGCTCACTCCTCAGCGAACAAATTAATTAAAAAGGGGGGAAAATCCTAACCTTCCATGACCATCCCCATCCAAAGGAGAAGCAAAATCAATTATAGGGTTAAAAGCCCCTGCAGCTATTGCAGCATGAGCAAAATGTTGTGCTCCAATAATCTTTCCATTACAAAAACTCCTTTTAGTATCTGGATCAACTTCACATTTTCCTCGATATTTTGGAACTGGCCCATATGGTTCAGTATGGTGTGTTGCAAAGCTGGGGTGGTGTGGATAGATCCCAGAGTCCACAAATCCTATCACAATGTCTTCTCCAGCCCGATCAAAACCACCTCCTGTAGGCCATACCCCAGTTGGAAGTCCTAAAAATTCAGGCGTATGTGTTGTAAGTCTTCTCACTTTCCAGTCCCTTTCAACACATTTCACTCCAGGAGCACGTCTTAAAATTTCTGCCTACCCATTTACAAGAGGAAAGCATGAGAAAAACAGAATGTAGAAATGATTTCAACCAACTGAAAATAAAATTGTTATAACTAGAATAGTAATATAAATAATGCAAGACTTTACCTGTTCAGGGGAAAGATGAACAGCAAACCCATTTATTAGATGTCGATAGCTATAGAGCTTCTTGTAGGTCCCACGCTCAAACAGCATCCCAAGAAGCATATCATGTTTATTCTCGAGGTGACGGGCATAAGACGTAAACGATTCACTGGAAAATGCGCACAGAAAAAGTAAGCAACCACAACTTAACAATTTCCATTTCATGGTTCAGTGCAGCCAACGGGGGCACAAAAAGCGGAGGCTTGTTTAAGAAATCTCATGTAACTTTTGGGGGGGGGGGTCCTCATGTAACCTTTTTTTTTTTTTTCTGGGGAGTGGGGGGTTTACAACATACTGTGTTGGTTGGTGTTTTAGCTTTATCCATATTTCCCGTAGCCAGACGAAAGGAAAAAGAAGAGGCAATGGCTATCAATAAATTCTTGGGAAGAAGCCTACGCAAGACACTAAAATATATATGCCGTTATGTGCTGACGAGAATCATATACGTCAAATCTCCATTTCAGTCAAGGATGTGGCAACAGTGGAATTTAGAACAAAATGAAGAGACCCACCCTTCTTTTTGGCGGAAAATTATATTGTGAAAAACATAGTAGCAAAATTTAAGTTTGTCAATTCCCCAGCTTTTCTTTCTCAAGAATTAATTCATGCCAATAATAGGTTGTGAAAATACACTGATATGTTCATTTGACCATGCAAAAAACCCAAGCCTCAAAAGGATGTCCCTAAGTTCAAGAATTATATCAGGAAACGGTAAAACATAGTATGCACCACTCCAAATCTTATATATTAAAAAAAGGGGGGAAAATAAAGTACTTTTCTGGAAGATAGCTGGTCTGTTTAAACATCACCATGATCAGAACTTCCGGCCTTTGTTTTATGCTTGAATTTGGAGGAAAATTAATGACTGTGATTAATTTTGGCATATGCCTCAACTCAAAGAAAGGGCGGCTAAAGGTCGAAGGAATGATGTTCCTGTGTTTTTCTCAAGAATGAGGGAGAAAGCAGCTGAGATTAGCTAATACCTTGTGGTATCAATCTTCTCATCCGATTCCACAGCAGTAGCTTCAAAGCCATCAATGTCTCCTGAATAACTTATGACAGGCTCACCTTCAACAGTTGCTATGTAAATCTCTGCCTTCCCAGGAATCAGAAGGGTTGACAAAATTATACATAAGCACCTAAACTCCGAGAACCTCATCTTCATTGATCAACTGCTAATTTCAACAGTTCTCGAGATCTGTTCCATGACCCAATCAGTACCAATCAAGTATATATCGCCGGAATTCGAATTGTAAATGACAAGATGACAACAGTAGTGAGGATATCCAAGCAAAAATTAATATATAATAAGTAATAACGGACAAAAAATAAGTAATCCAATTTGAACCGAAGAAAAGACCATAAGAGGAGTAAGAGCTACTAGTTTCCGTCTTTGGAACCGAAATCAGCATCCGAAAAATATGGCTAAAAAATTCATTAGATGAGCAGAAGCAATGAAGACACGCACAACCAACCATATGCAACTGATCTCCAAACGACCGGGCTAGAGAAGAACAGGAATCACAATGATCAGCCAATCATAGTTCTGAAGAGAAGCAAACAGCTGGAGAATGCAGCTCCGATCAGCAAAGTAAACAGAGGAGTAGAATGGAGAAAGCGGAAGGAGAGTAGGATTCAAGCTAAATCTAGTAGCTCAATTAGCCAAAAAGTAAAAAGAAGTCGAAATTTTCATATTCACATTTTTTTAATGACATCAAAGGCTTTTCTCAAAACCAACTGGTTCAAAAACTTGAAAACCCATTTCAGAATTCAGCTCAAGCAATATCAGTTGCCAGCGTCAATCCGATCCGGGCAACTAATACCCATATCTACCCCCAAAAAAGCACATGAAGCTGAAAATGAACACTGCATTATTATTTCAACCAAGAGAGAGAGAAGGAGGAGATAGAGAGAGAGAGAGAATAAAGCACTTTCACGAGAGACCAAGTAAAGAATAGTCGGCTGGGCAGCAACAAAAGCAGAAGATCGTATCAAAAGGAAAAGGAAAATGGAAACAGCCACATAAGCTTAAACAAATCGAATCAGGGACTTGGACCCAAAGCTTAATTCACATACACGCCAGTAAGGATGATCGGAGACGGGGTCATGTACATTGGCTGCACTCACATTGCCGTGATCGGAGATCTAACGGTAACCATTCAATGCCAGAGAAAGCCAGAAGCTCGAGATCCTAGTAAGGGAGAGTGAGAGTGAGTAAGAGTGAGAGATTCTTAGGGTTTTCTTTCAAGTCAAGGTAGTACAGACAAGGAGACGAAGATGGTGGAGGGAGACATATAATAATAAGGGGAAATAGTAATTAATTAATATCAGTTCTTTGAAAGGCAAGGCAGAATAAGTAATAAATTAATTAATCAATCAATTAATTAGTGGGGAAATTCTTTAATTATCTTGTTAACGACATTTTAATTTAGGGATTGATTGATGATTAGTTATAGTAATTTTCTGAGGTTGGTTTGATTGTGTAGTAAAGGCGGAGGAAAATACAGCCAAGGGTGGAGGATGGGGGACATTGGCGCGCTAGATGTCGGACGGTTGATCTGGAAAGACGAAAATGCCCTTACTCTTTCACTGATCATCTGAGCCACCCCCAGACCCGCAGACTGGTAAACCTGTGGACCGAGCCGGATCTGTTTGTCTCTGTCCCCAAAAAAACAACGAAAAGAGAATCGGCCGAGATTGACGAAATATTAGTACTCGTAATATTTTATTCATCCATTGCGAAAAGATGATAATTATTACGAGTATATCATTAATATATATAGTTGGCCAAAAAAAATCTTAAATGTAAGACCCTTATACTAATATGTATAAGGGTCTTATATTTAGGACCGGAGGAGTATTAAGGATCGGTATACTCAGAACAAGCGGGGAGCCAAAATTAGTTTAGATAGTTTTACTATTATTCACCATAACTAATTTTTTAAATAATTATTTTTGTTGTTGGTCTAGTTGAAAGAGGAAAAAAAGTTAGTACAACATTTAAAATACTACCTCCGTTCCTAATTATAAGAGCCAGTTGACTAATTTGAGGAGATTAAGGAAGTAAGTTGAGTTAGTCATTTGTCCTAAATAGGTGTTGTCTTTCCTAAAATATCCTTACTAATCAAATGTATTAATTATAACTATAATTATTAGAAAGACTATCTTGGAAAAAATTGAATAACTATGAGAGACAAAATGGATTAGGGTCTTATATTTAAGACCAAAATAAAAGTCAAACAGGATCTTATATTAAGGACCAGAGGTAGTAGAATCTAATGACAAGTGCTATAATTTGATTAAATTTTTCTTTTGATCCATGTAATTTAAAATCATAATTTTTTTTCCATAGGTTTGTAAAAACTTGATCTAAGTTAACGCGGCTAAGTACTTGGGCCAAAATTAAAACTAGTTAAAAGAGTAGGGACCAACATAAAAACTTGTCCAACCTTTGGATTTTTAATAAATTTTAGTTTAGTTCTTATACTTCAACAAATTTTAATTTTTATCCCTATATTTAACAATGTTAACTAAAAGTTAACTTTGTTAAACTCAAACAAAACTATAAGGACTAAAAATCACAATTTGAAACGCTAAGAATTAAAATCAAAATTTGGATCAAACTGTAGGAATCGCCAATAATATTAATCCTTTTTAAAATGTTGTTATCGCCAATAATATTATTTAATAAAAACCTGTGCATAATACAATTTTTTCATTAGAATAGACTAATTATCACCCTCATTTTTTAATGAAGAATTATTATTGAACATCAAACTAATACATTTCTGATAAAATAATCAAAAGTAATCGCATATAAATTATGTATAACAAGCCACCGAGTAACGTTAACTAAGGGAATGGGGGATAAATGTAGAATTAGACTTGGGATAAGGGCGGCGTGGCCATGAGAGCTAAGCACATATATGTATGTGTCTAAGTTAGGATTGAAAATTACTCTCCTGCTCCAATTTATAGGACCGAGAAAGAAGATATTTCTTAGTTCTATTTATAAACCACTTCATTAAATTCTTACTATGAGTGTACTATATTGTTTTTCATTTATTATAGTTTAGATAGTTACTTTTCCGATCCTAAATATAAGACCATTATACACATATAAGAATCTTATATTTAGGATGGAAGAAGTGTTTTTTTAAAGATGTATATATTAAATATGAGTAAAGTTAGAAATTTATTATATTTTAATGAAAAATTAATACATATTAAGATTTTTCTTAGTTTGTGTGAAATATGTTAAAATACCTTACAAATAGGACTAGAGGAGTAACTTTTAAGATATCATCAAATGGAACTAGCTACATGTATTTTAACAACCAAATATTTAAATAGATTGTTAATTAAAAGATTTCATTTCCTTGAATGTTTTTTTTTTAAGCCTTCCTTTGTCGCTTTCGTAAACTGAGGATGTGAAAAATGTTGGATGAAAAAATCATCCTATTACTTTTATGTTGAAACTTGAAAGAGAGTGCATCGGAAATTGAAAATAATATAGTGCATTGGAAATTGAAAATAGTGTTTACTTGTAAATAACTGAGATAATAAGAGTACAATGTCCTGATGAAGTGTAATTAGAGTGTCCACAATTCTAATCTTCCTAATACAATAAAATTAATAATATTAATATTTTAAATTTTTTGTCATATTTGTCTAAAATTCTACTAACATCACACACATGCGTTGGCCAAAAAAAAAATACACACACATGTATCTGTATTGACTTTTAAGCATTTGGAATAAGTCAAATCATTGACTTTCATCCATTTAATACGCTAATTAGCTGGACTTGCATGTTATAGTGGGTTTGAAAGGCGTCATGTGCAATTATGTTTATAATTTGTATAAATAATATGACCCGTAAATTTCATATTATTTAAAATTATTAAATAGATTTCAGGAGTCAAAAAGGAGAGTTTAGAGTATATAATAAGAAACTAAACTTTTGAAAGTTGATGAATTTTTGTTTGCCAATGTTCAACTTTGATGATTGCTTCTTTGAATATTATGTTTGAGAGAATGAAGAATTTAAGACGCTAGAAGAAGATATCAAAAGAATAGGGTCAAAAATATTAGTTTAACTAAAAGTTTATTTGGTTTTACTATTTACAATGCAATTGACTACTCTTTCCATTTTTAATTAAGAGCTATTTAACTGATTTTAAGATACTAAAAAAAAAAAATTACTTAATTCTAAGGAAGATGTGAGATGATTTTCCAAAACATAAAATTAGATTATGCAAGACCCTGATAGATCATGAGTTAGTTTCTGTCTTTGGATTATGATGAGTCTGACCCTTTTTCTAAAATTTTTGTACCAAAAAAAAGAGATTAGATTATGCATATATTAGTTTATAGGCTAAATAAATTAACTTGATAAAAAATAATAAACATGATAGATAAAATTAATTAACGTGTTGTGTTTTGCTTCAAACCACAACTAACTAACTAACTAACTTTTACATTCTGGAAGGAGGAGTACAATGACAATTACAGTGAATCTATTTAGTACCCTCTCTTTGTTCATATTATAAGTTTCAAATGACTAATTTATAGATAACAAATAATTAATTAAAATTAGTTAAAAACAATAAAAAGACCAAAATAGACTTTTGTTTCTAAATATGCTATTATAATAAATGAGAAAAATGATAAAAAAAGAATGTGTGAAAAAATATAATAAGAGACAAATAATAAAAGGCGACATTAGGAAAAAAAATATTAAATGTTAAGACAAATTTAAATTAAAACTTATAAAATAGACTGCACTTCTTCCTAAATTTAAAGCTTATAAATAGAATGAGAGGAAGCATGATATAAAATTGACAAAGATATTTTTGAAATTTTGATTAAAAAATTATAATTGTATTAAAATTTATATTAGATCGGATGACACAAATTCTTTATTTTGAATAAAGACGGTGCGTGTATATAAAAAATGAGAAGAGGTTCATATAACTTCTACAGAAAATTAAAGAAAATTAATGTTATTTAGTCTTGAATTTATGTTTATATTGAGATTTCGGTGTTGATTAGTTTTACAAGTGGTTGAGGTCAGAGTTTTAGGCACATGAAAATAAAGTATGATTCACATTTTGTTTTGCCATTTTCATGAACCTTTACTTGCTATCGAAATCATTCCCAAGTAGTGAAATAATTATCAAACACTTCCACCGCCTAATTAATGGAGGATAGTTTGGTTGCCAGCAGGGCTCATTAATTACTACTTCTGATGCTAAATATAAGAATTAGTTGGTTAATTTGATAAGATTAAAAAAATAATTAAGTTAGTTATTATAATAAGCAGGTATTGTCTTTCCTAAAATATTTGACTATTTTGAAAAAAAATAAATAAATATGAGAGACATAGTGGATTGAGGTTTTATATTTAAAATTAAAATAAAAATTAAATAAGATCTTATATTAAGAATCAAAGGTAGTGTGTACTAATTTTTTTTTTAGAAAAAAATTGTATAAACCAATGAAAATGACATGTATGAAGACAGCAAAAAATTAATTTGTGGGCACTCATATTATTACTTCCCCCTCCCCCCTAATTTCTAAGGATAGTGGGCACCATTATCATATAAACAAAAATTATAAAAAGCTGCCAAGTTACTGCAGATTATTCTGGTAATTGAATGAAAATATAGCAATTGAAGCGAATTCTTGTTTTACTTATTTAAGTTCATATTTTTTAAAATTCATTGAAAATTTAACTTCAAAACACTTATTTTTCTAGGTGGTTTTATTTAGATAATTTATTTTGTAAAAAGATATATAAATGAATGATCAAAATAAAACTGTGTGGATTTAATTTAAATCCTTCAAGTTAAAAAAAATGTATACTCCACATTCCGCTATGCGTGAGATAAGTGAAAGGTTGTGAACATTTATTTTGCAGTTAAAGTTTAAATAATGGTTATAAGCAAAATAAAAAAAGAAAAATTGTAATAAAGCCCCATATAAAGAATATAATTACTAAGATATCCTAATAATAATATAGAATGACAAGTTCTAAAATAATAAATAATAACAGCTTATTTGTTATTGAGATTTATTGATAATTATTTTCTTTTTTTAGAATCTCATTATAATTCTCCTGATAAAAAATTTCATTCAGATCAAAAAAAAATTCCCCTCCATGTGTTTAGTCGAAAGGGTAAAAGCAATTTGGCCCCACAAAAACAGTTATGATAAAAACAGAAAAAATAAAAACAAATAATATTTATGAGCAATGCCCTTTAATTAAATTGGATAAGGATAAACACACTGATTAAAGTCATTTTCAATAAATCGCCATCAAATGAAATTATTCACAAGAAACTTTTCCACAGAGTCGAGAGATGATGTTGACGTGCCAAAATGGATCTCCGAAAGATTCGAATCAAGTTAAATTAATTACGTTGATTCAATTTAAATTAATTTACGCAAAATAAAATTGAAATAAGAATTCATTCTCTCCCTATCAAAATTGATTTATGGGTAAAACTTTCAATTTGATTTGATTAGAATTAAATTAATAGGAAGTTATGGTAAAAGTATGTACTGAGCTAACTTACCAAAACAAAACAAAAATTATGCATCGAACTAGTAATGAGATAACTTCTTCAATATTTTTATCAGCATATTATTTTAATTAATTTCTGAAATTTTCTATCATGATATAAAAATAAAACTTAAACTTTATAGGAGGAGAATAAAAATCAAAATAATTAGAAATAAATTAATTAGTTGACCACATGAAACTAACTTATGTAATAATAGCGGTACGTGGCGTAGATAAAAGTTCAAGATCAAGTTGGCAAAAAACAAAAGTTTAAGATTAAAATCTTTTTAATGTAATTTAAAAATAAAATCCAATCAAAATAAGAAGAAACATGATGTATTGTTTATGCAACAAAACAATCCTTATAAGTTATAATGACTCTTGAGAATTTGCTTGGCAGTAGATTTGATTGTTCCTAATCTGAAATTGAGAATGGGCACTAAATTATGATGGCTTATAAGATTTGACGGTCCTCTTACTTTTAATTAGACATAACTATTTTTTTATCAATAATTAGATATTTTTGTAGAAACCCTTGAAACTATTTTTTATATCAATAATTAGATATTTTTGTAGAAACCCTTGAAACTATTTTTTTTTTATCAATAATTAGATATTTTTGTAGAAAACCCTTGAAACTATTTTTTTTTATCAATAATTAGATATTTTTGTAGAAACCCTTGAAACTATTTTTTTTTTATCAATAATTAGATATTTTTGTAGAAACCCTTGAAACTTTCTCTGGCAATTACGAAAAATTAATGACGAAATTTAGAAACGAAATTTATTCCTTTTCCACTAATATTAGGTATTACATAGATGTGATAAATGTTAGCTGTCCTTCTAATAAAATTTTGCAAGGATGGACTATTTGGATCAAGAAGATCAATAGAAGAAAAACTTCTTCCTTCCTCATCATCAATGTTAGGTTTTAGAGAGATTTGATTCAGTATATCTTACATGGACAAGGAATCGGGCTTTCTCATCACCAAAATTGTTACCTTAATCCCTTCAGGGGACTCTCACTTGAATAATAAATTAGAGCCATCCAACGAATTTGACAAGGGACTTGGTAAAATTAATAATTTTCAGGAAACTTTCTTGCCATAACAAGCTGCAGTCTCATTTTTTTACTCAAATGGTATTGTATAAGGTATTATTTGCTTCGACCAAGTTTTCTTTTCATCTACAGATAATGTTATTATTTTCATTTCTGAACTCTAGTGCTGGGATTTATTATGTTGTGTTTCTCCGATCTTAATATAAGACCTATTTAACTAATTTGATTAAATTAAGAAAGTTAGATAAGTTAGTTAATTATAAGAAAAATGACACATTTTTCTAAAGCACCATAATCATCTTTCTTAATATCCATTCTCCCTCTTCTACTTGATTATGATTGAGGGAGTATCTATAGGAATAATTTAGAGAAAATTGATAAATATAAAAAATTAGTCTTATATTTAGAATTAAAATTAACTCAATAATTAAGTTTTATATTAAGAACCGAAGGAGTGCTTCTTTTATTGTTACTTACGTATTGTTATTTACTCAAAAAACAAAAAGAGACACAAAAAAAATGTAACCATATGCCACCCCTTTTAGCGATGAAATGGACATTTGCAAGGTAAGCTTGAGGGCACATGTGAGGGAGACCCACGGGTCCTTGTCTTAATGTTGGACACTGCATGTGACTTCTGAGATATATATATATATAGAGAGAGAGAGAGAGAGAGAGAGAGTCCCTCTCAGTCTTTCTTATTGGTGGTAGAATATTAACATAAAATATAAACCCGTCAATTTTTGATGGGTAAAACGCGCCAAATGATGAAAGGTTCTAGAACCATTTTAAGAACAGGTACTGTGATTCTTAGCAAGTTGCACCAGGCATGACAAATAAATCATATTCCTAATGTAAACGTTACAACCTCGGTACTAAATATAAGAGTTAGTTGATAAATTTGAGTAGAGTAAAAAAAAAGTTAAGTTAGTTATTTGTAATAAATAAGTGTTATCTTTCTTAAAATATCCTTGTTAATCAAGTATATTAGCTATAGCCACCATGATTAGAAGGACTACACTAGGGAAAAAAATGCATACATATGAGAGACAAAATAGATTGGGATCTTATATTTAGGACCAAAATAAAAGTCAAACAATGTCTTATATTAAGGATCAGAGATAGTATTAGAGAAGTTTATTTTAGTTATAAATATATTATCTCAATTTTTAGTTGAAAAAATATCTTAATCTATTTTTTTTCTTAAATATATAATTTTTTATGATCTTTTTTAATAATAGGACACACTAAAGAGAATTTTCATCAAGTCCTAATTTTAAATACAATTGATTAAAAAAATAAGTCAATAAAATCAACACATGTTTTTATAAATAAATAATTTAATTAATTTTTAATTTTTTTAAGTTAGTTATTTAGTTTATATATTTATATACTTATTTTCAATAAAATAATATAATAATAAATGAAATTTATCATGGCTTCTTTGGGGATGACAATAAAATTCTTTAAAATAATTTTTTAATAATAATTTATAAACTAAAATATAAATATGTAAAAAAAAAAATTTCAAATCACTTAAATAAGTATTTTTGAAAATCCCCATAATTTGAGTTTTTTTATATTTTTGATAAAATAGTTTGAGTTTTTATCGGGGAGCACAGAAGTTCCATTTTTGGGCTTCTTCAAGCCATTCAGATGACAGGAAGAAAAGGTGATTCAGAAAGCCCCAATGTGCACTGCAGGGTGTGACTTAATAACAAAACACATTAACTGTTGTTTACAAGCATTAATAACTTATTTCAGGTTTTGTATATTTACACATGCCTGCTGTAGCTTGAGATTTTATTTTGTCCTGAAATTCTTTAAATTAAATTATACTTTTTATTTTTTTATATGAGAATATATTTAGTAGATAGAATAAAATGAGAGATTCTTTCCTTCAGTATCTTTCTTTCCTTCAGTATCTTTTTATAAAAAATATTTAACTAAATCACATAAATAAAAAGTTAAAATTTATTAAATATAATAAATATGTAAAAATTATAATTTTTGTAAAGAATATTCTTATTTAATGTTACAATTTTTTCTATGTAATCACTCAGCTCACACTAATGAGTAATGAATATAATGGTAAAAATAAAAATACAAGTCATATGTTTTGAATCAATATCAATGACATTTATAAAAAAATGTTTTAATTGGAGGAGTATTAATTTTTAAAAAAGAAAAAAGAAAAAGAGGGGAAGAATGAACAGGAAGGAAGGGTGAAATTATGGAGGGATTGGAAGAAAAGGATAGGCACTGAAATGTCAAATGATGGGTTCCGAGGAGAGAAGAGGACAAAAGGTGTTGTCAATATGACAAAAGATCCTTCACTTTTTGGCCAATCTCCTCTTCCTGTTCATCAGCTCTCTGCCTTCCCCTGCATTGTACTGTTTCAATGATTCGTTCTTCTCATACAAAAAATTAAGGGAAAATTTCACTATAGGAACTCAGAAGACAATTAATTTCAAAGAGTCCTTAAAACTTTCTGAAACTTCACTGCAGGACCAAGGGAGCAAACTGATATTAATTCCACAAAGAAAATGACGTTATTGCCCCTCATAATACTTATTGCAGGGTGACATGTAAATGGACTAATTTCAGTTGTAAACAAAGGTATGTATGTTGCAAATTGACTAGTCCCACTTGCAAATGGGTTCTCTCACACTTATTCACTCACAGACACCTTTTTCAAGTGAATGAGGTGATATGTAAATGGACTAATTCTAATTGTAAATAAATGTATGTATGTTGCAAATTGACTAATTCCACTTGCAAATGGGCGCTCCCACACTTGTTCACTCACGGAGACCTTTTTCAAGTGAAGAAAGTGACATGTAAATGGACTAATTCCAGTTGTAAATAAATATATGTATGTTGCAAATTGTCTAGTTTCACTTGCAAATGGGCTGTTCCACACTTGTTCACTCAGACACATTCTTCAGGTGAAGAAGGTAATATGTAAATGGACTAATGTTAATTGTAAATATATTTATGCATGTTGTAAATTATCTAACCTCACTTGCAAATGAGTTCTCCCATACTTGTTCACATGAGGGGCAATAGGGTCATTTTCTTTGTGGAATTAATATCAATTTGCTCCCTTGGTCATGCAGTGAAATTTCAGAAAGTTTTGAGAGCACTTTGAAATTAATTGTCTTCTATGGTCCTACAGTGAAATTTGCCCAAAAATTAATATGCCTTGTACGAGATGGAGGGTTATAAAAAGGATCAATAGTTTTTTTTTTTTTAATTATTTCACATGGTGTCCTGATTAATCCCTTAGAGGGTTACAAACCAGACCAAAGGATCAAATTCGTAATCTTTAGTTAAACTGGAATAACCCTTTACCAGTTGATTTAAGTACTTGGTGATATCAATAGTTTTTCTTTAAATGGCTTACAAAGCCATTTAGAAAGGGCTCACTTTTGGAAATTTTAAAATTTTTCTTGAAAATCTGCTTGAAGCTCCCTCCAATTTAATGAGGGCCATTTTTTTGGGGGAAAAAAAATATTTAACCACCCATAAAATGCCTCGTGTTATCGGGCTTGGTGAGCATTATGGAAATATTAAGCAGTTAAATATATGGTTGTGCCTATTTAAATAGTAAATTTAATTTGTTGATATGATTTAAATAATATACTGTAAAATACTTCTTTTAAAGTGTAATGTAAAAACTTGGCTGCTCTGCAGATTTCTACTCAGAAACACTAACCATTTGAATTTTTTTTTTAATTTCATAATGTTTCTCTTACCAGTAAAAAACTAACATTGATTATTAAAACAGTGATATTGATCAATAACATTTTTAATGATAAGAGTGAATTTGGTATGATTTTTAAACTTTTGAGACGGTATTGAGTCTAAACAAATTTTTAAATTTCTATAGTTTCTGAGTAGAAATTTTCAAAACAAATTTACATTTTAATTCTAAAAACTTTTTATAAGAACTTATGTTTCCCTCATCTAGTTCGAACTCCACCATCACCTCAAAACTCAGACAAAGAAATACATAAATTCCTAAAGAAATCAAATTATGAATGCACGTGAAGATGAACATTTGATTTGTAAAGATCAATTAATTGACAACCAGCTTTTGACCAAAACATCTTGGCAAGATGGGATGAACCTTTCCCTTCATTTCATAAAGGCGCACTGAGATTTTCTTTTGGGTCGTTTAAGTATGACTTAGACAATTAATATATTTTATGTTAAATTATGCGCACACTGAAATTCTTGGATTTTTTTGACCTGAAATTCTCGCATGAGTTTACCAGTTTTGGTTGATTCTCATGACAATAATTTCTACGATTAATATGAACATGGTAAATAATTTTTACATATATATATACACATAAATAAAACTAGTGCATTAAAAAATTTCAGTATATATATATTTTTTTTCATGGGAACTCAGATACATTCCCCACAAAACATGTGAGTGAGGTGGGCTCTAAATTTTATAATTTCATGTGATTGAAGCAATCACGGACAAGGTAACAACAAAAGTTTCCCCAAACACCTTTTTTTCTATAAGTTATTAAGTTTCTTCTTTCGGCCTCTTTCTTATTTATTTCCACTTCCCAATAATGTTTTGCTGATTGCCTCTCAAATCAGCATTGAACCTGAACATGTTTGGGAGGGGGAAAAATTGGTCATGACTATGAAGTAATCGAGTTCAATATGATTTTGGATGCCGGATGATTTTTCATGAAAACACATTGTTGGAAGTTTGATTTTAGTTTATGCTCATTTGGTCCTATTTATAGGACAAGGAGAAAAGATATTTTTGGGTTTTATTTATAGGACATTAAGAGAAATTTTTTACATAAGTCTAATTTTACTCTTCATTTATTATTATATTGACTTTATTTACATGAGATGTAATGTATATTAAATAGGAATAAAGTTGAAAGTTGTTAAAGTTTAAATAAAATTGAATAAAGTTTAAGATTTTCTTTGATTTGTGTGAAATACATTAAAAATGACTTGTAAATAAAATCATAGAAGTACTCACTTTAGGCTTATAGTTAAAAAAGCTAATTATTTTGATTTTATGTAAAACCTGAATTCACGACACATTCTCAAACATTAAATGTAAACAGAATTCAAATATCAGTTCATTACTTTACGATAAATTAATCTATTCCACTATATGCAACTTCGTTGGTTTTTTTTTTCTGATATAAAAAAAAATCAAGTGTTTGCCCAAAGCTCCTGGGGTCCCTTTTTTTTTTTTGAAAAAGTCAAAATTAAAAAGTCAGTTCACCAGACACATATATAAATCTGGTCGGGCACTTTTGGCATTAATTTGGGTCATGTAAGCCCAAAGTCCTTCAACACGATCACATCCTTTTCCAAAACGATTAATGGGCCAACTTATGGGCCACGATCAGAATACTCTAAGCCGCCCAAGTTGTATAATTACTTCCCAAACTACAACTTAGCCTAAATATAAATATAATATGGCTTTTGTTGTCCGGTAGAATTACGTTCTTTTTTTATTTCTTAAATGACTATTTCATTCAGTGCATTGAATTAATCAAGTCATTGGCTGATACTTATAACATACCAGCAGTGAATAAATAATACTCCTCCGGTCCTTAATATAGGATCCAATTCTTGAGTTGATTTTGGTCCTAAATATAAGACCCATTTCTCATATTTATCAATTTTCTCTAAATTACCCCTATAGATATTCTCTCAACCATAATCAAGTAGAAGAGGGAGATGGGTATTAAGAAAGATGATTATGGTGTTTTAGGAAAAATGTGTCACTTTCTTTATAATTAACTAACTTACCTAACTTCATTAATCTAATCAAATTAGTTAAATGGGTCTTATATTAAGGACCGGAGGAGTATTATTTCTGTTTCTTAATATAAAATTTAGTTGACTAATTTAAAAAAATTAATGAAAATAAATAATTATTTAATTATAGTTTATAAATAAAGCATATTAGTTTAGAAAAACAATAAATATAAATACTCCTCTGGTCTTATTTATGGAACAAAAAGAGAAGTTTTTTTGTCCTATTTATAAGTTACTTCATTAAATTTTTAACATGAATATACTATTTCGCCATTCATTTATTATAGTGTAGGTATTTTTTTTAAAGATGTATATATTAAATAAAGATAAAGTTAGAAAATTGTTATATTTTAATAGAGATTTAATGAATTTTATTTTTTTTATCTGTGTAAAATATATTGAAAGTGTCTCATAAATAAAATCAGAAAAATAATTTAAAATATATTTTTTAATTTTTTTAAATTAGCCAACATAGTCGTATGTGAAGAATTAGGGCCACTACTTGTGCAGCATTAATTGACCGATAACTAAAATTACAATGATCAGTCCGTTCCATTTGACCAGTCACCAGAATACTCCATCTAGTTTCGGGGGCTCTCCCGGTGAAGTGATTGAGCATCACGCATTAGCATTACGAATGAGTAAATAATATATGACTTTATTTTATCACTTTTCATAAAAATTTTAAATTCACAACCTTAAAATTGAAAATGGCTTACAAGGTTCCGACAAATTAAAGAGGGTCTTTCAAGCCTTCTTATCGTCTTTGTATTAATTAAGTCGGTTTGTCTCACTAGCCCTTCCCTCTTCGGCATATCATATCATTATATAAGTTTTAAATAACTAATTCATAAATAATAAATAATTAATTAAAATTAGTCAAACATAACAAATGTATTAGAAATATATTTTTGTTTCTAAATATATCTTTATAATAAATGAGAAAAGAATTAAAAAAGAATGTTTGGGAAAATATAATAAGAGATATTATGGTGAGGAGAGAAAATAAATAATTAAAAACAACATTTAAAAAATACATTAAATGTTAAGACAAATATGAAATTGAAGCTTATAAAATGAACTATACTTCTTCTCAAATTTAAAACTTATAAACAGGACGAGAGTGAATGTTAAAGTAGAAGATTCATGAAACGAAAATGGCATTTTCTTAGGCTCACGGCTATTGTTAATATTAATGGTTGTGTTATATGAGGATGCCAATAATTCCAAGATTTGGTTCTTGATTGATTGTTATTGTGACGTGCATTTGCTTGATTAATCACTAATACTCTGTGCATTTGTTGCTTTCATAGCACCAATTTAAATTTTTTTCTGCAAACGTGCACGATAACGGACGCAAATATAGTTAAGACAAAATGTTAAGAAACTAACAGCTTATCTGACGTAGGTTTTATTGTTTTCTTTTTCTTTTGAAAAGCATTTGGTTGGAATAGAAATAATTATTTACCCTCAATAATTATTTTACAAAAAAGAAAAAAGAAAAATTAGGAAAAAGGTCCTCTCTTCTCCACAAAGAAATTTTCAGTCGGGTGTTTTTCCCCAATTTTTTTTTCCAAAATAAAAAGCTCTAGTTTTCTTAATAAAAAGATCACTTATATCAAAATTAAACAGCTGATACATATGCCTAAAGTTGAGGTCATGTAATTTAGAGAAGGAGAAAGTAATAAAACATTGGGAAAAAATGTATCTTTGGTCCTCTCCAAATAGTGCCGTTGTTCTAAAGAAGAGACGTTTAGGTTGGTTGGACGTGATGTTAGAAATTATTTATAATCATGTTTTACATAAATTAAAATAAAATTATTTTATATTCTGTAAATCATGATTAAAAAATTATTTTCTTATTTATCTCAAACTTCTTTAGAGAGAACTTGCATCGAAGGCTTACATTTTATGTTATACGCCAAGCATCTATAATTATATGCGGTTTCACTATGAAAACCTCAAAATATATGAAAAAAAACCCCTGAAAACCTTAATTTTGGGAAGCATCGTAATGACATAAAAATGCTGTTTGGGTCAAAAAAGAGTGATGGGTAATTCACAAGTGAGAGGACAAGTGGACAGGGGACAAAAAATGAAAGCTGGCAGTGGGCCATCTGATCATTTTCTTCGTCAAAACCATATGACTACTCCAGATTATTTTCAGTATTTTATAGAATTGATAATTTTCATCGATTTTTTTTAAAAAAAACAGAAATATATATATTTATGATATCGTATCGTATATTTGACTATTGTGTGTGTGAGTACATATATAAAATATGATAGTGATTACATGCATTAGGAGCTAAATGAGGGGAATACTATGCATGGGTTACATATGAAAAAGACATAATTAATGAGTTTATGCCAATAAAGGATCATGTGTGGTACGAATATTGACTTAAAAATAAAGACAATATGATTAGATTAGATAATATACTCCTCTGGTTTTATTTATAGAACAGAGAGAAAATGTATTTTTTATTCTATTTATATGTTACTGAGAGAAATTTTATGCATTGATGGATAATTTTACCCCTTATTTATTATTGTGTTGACTTTGTTTATATAAGATATAATGTATATTAATAAAGGATAAAGTTGTAAAGTTATTAGATTTTAAATGAAAGTTAATGAAGTTTAAGGTTTTTCTTAGTTTATGTGAAACATGTTAAAAGTGCCTTATAAATAGAACCAAATGAGTGTTAACATTTGAATCCCCAGGACAAGTGAAATGTTGCTCTCAACATGTTTCATTTAATGCTTTAATTAATTCAAAATATTAATTGCATCATTGTTCATACATAGTTGTTTGTGTTTTTTCGCGTGTCAAATAGGCCATCGAGTCAAATATGACTTTTTAAATAAATGATAAGTTTAGATGGCTTTCCCAATGATTAACTTTATACTTGATTTTTCAATTTTAACCGCTAACTTTTAAGACGTGATCTTCTCAAGAACTTGCGTGTTAAGTATAATTTTCATATGAGTCATTATTATAATCTGATTCACTTAATCGCACTTCTTTCTTTATGTCAAAGTTTACAATGAAGAGTTTAATGACACGAGTAATCATGAGCTAATGAGCGTGTTACAAAGAATTAGAGCATTAATGCTACAAAAAATTATCCTGTTTTATTAGTTACCTAGATACTGTAATGAAGTGAATCAGATTATATTCATGACATTCTTTCTTGATTTTATGTCAGACCAGATACCTGTCGGTATTTTAATTTTAAATTAATTTTAATACAAATTATTTTATTTCATACAACCTTTGTTTTTTTTGGGCCATCACATTCATGTATAGGGCCCAGGGGAATTAATATTGGTAGACGCGTATTAAAATCATCTGCTGAGTTCAGAACACGAAGAAAGTTAGGTACATCTATACCTCCTCCATGCTACAACCTTATTCCATCCCATCAGAATTACCAAACTAATCCTAATGTTCGGTATGAGGGAATTGGAAGAGAGAGGAGGAGAGAAGAAAATTTAATAAGTTTGATTTAAAAAATTGGAGAAGTGTGATTATAAAATTTTGATAAAAAAATAATGTAAGATAAAAGAGTACGCATAATTAATCAAAAGCTTTTAATCCTATATTTTTTAACTTTTTAAATTGAGCGAATTTAAAATTTTTTCACCTCCCCTCTCCCAAGTACATTTACCACTTAAGTCAAGTTGTTCAGGACACATGAATATATGTCATTAGAATACCTGACATACTGAATATAAAAAATTTGATTTTAATATTTTTTTGGCGATATTTAATTAGAGAACTTGATCTAACTTGACGTAATGAATATAAAGGTTAATATAAAATTAGTGAAAGAATATTGATAATCGTTTAATGCAATAATATATGGCAGCGTGAGAGGCCAAGAAAAGGGGCAGAGAAATTTTCACTTGAGAGAAAGAAAAATGATTTTGGGGCAAACATAATGGAGCGGGCCCCATGAATTAAATATGCGTGAGATTTGCAAAGCATGTGGGAGAATATGAGATTGGTGGGAAATGGGAATATTTGGGGCCGCCACTGAAGCCTCAACCACATACCCATATAGTTTGCTGCTTTGTAATTGATCATGTCCGCCTGCTTTTTTGCCCGGTTATCTTTTTTTTTCCAGCAATATTTAAATTGTATGTCATTGAATTAATACCAATTTTTAAAAAATAATGGTATATTCAATATTATGATCTTATTTCACGCATTTATATTGGGAATTTGATGTAACTAAAAAAAATAGCACCCTACACGAAAATAAATTAGGGGTATTTGATGCATCTTCACTCATTGTTAAATGAGAAATAATTAGTTTGCTCTAATTTGTTTCCTCCTTTTAATTATTTTTATAAGATTAGAAGGCTTCACATAATCTTGTTTATAAGAAACAACAACCTATTGTTTAAACTTGGAAAATATTTGAATTTTAGGCTTAGAAATTTGAACATATTTATTAAATTAAACTATGTATTTTTAAATTTTTCTAAAAATTAAATATTTTTATTCCTTTTAAAACAATGATTGGAGAGAGGGTGATAGTTCTCCTGGAATTTTCATATAAACACAATCTCTCTGAAACTCTGGGGAAGCCATCAAAGAGTCATCATGACACTTATTGCATCCGTGAAGAAATTTCTATGCATTATTGATGATAATGTTGGTTCTTAGAATGAAAATGACACTCACCAAATTAATGTGATGCTGACTTTAAGTATCCATGTGTTAGTGTGTCCACATATATCTGCCCACTGATTTTTCATTTCATGCCCTAATTAAAACCCAACAGTGTGGGAATAATGCTCCCTTTCTTGTTATATCCAAATTTCAAATAATCAGATTTCAATCTGCGTCTGCCACGGGGGGGCCTATTATTTTCTGCTTGAGCTCTCCCTGTCTTCATCTCTATTTGCTAGCCCAAGATTATAAACGGGTTAATATATTCTTTACCCCGTTAAGTTTGTATAAATTTTGGTTTAAAACCATAATTTTTGTTTCTCAAAGAACAAAACGGTCGAGTTTTTTTTATTAAATTATAAGACTAATGTTTTAGATTAAAAGAAATTTAATAAAACAAAACTTATGATTCGAAATTTGATTGATCAAAATCAAAATAAGAACAAATTTAAAGGACTAAAAATTATATTAACCTATTATAAATGGACACACGTACTCATGAACTTTCACACTGGTTGGCTTTTTTGTTTTGACTTGCCCATTTGTACTAAATCCAACAACTTGTTTTTGCTACGCGCATTTTTTATTTATTAAAAGTAAATCATATTTGAGATATTGTCGATGTTAAATAGCAAAAGACATGTATATAAGCACGCGCGCAGATTTGTAACATACGTAATTTGTATATATATAACAATTTCGTTTTAATATTACCGCTATAGTTCTTAAATGTGATGATCTAATGCATGGATAAGAAGGCACCGACCCATCACAGAAGAAATATAATGATAAGCAACATTAATAATGAATTTTGATCATTAGTGCCAAACTACCCCAATAATGCATATTGCCTTCGGCAGCTTTGATTCTTAATCATCAACTTTGTCTTCTACATATATAGAGTATATAACAATAATAATGATGTCATCTACCTACACTCCACTATACTTAACCTAATTAATATTTTTAATATTTAAGGGAATTATGGTATTATTCCGTCTTTGAAAGTTAATTATATATGTTCCTGATTTTTCTTAATTACTCAATGTACACTAATAATTATATTTGATCTCTTGGGCAATTTTTTTTTTTTTTTTTATCTTTTGAAGTCTCTGAGTCATTATTATTTATAAGCCTTTGTTTGGTGCATATATATACATCTATATGTGTGTGTGTGTGTGTGCGTGTGTGCGCGTGTATCCCTTGTTAACAAAAAGTAAGCTCAACACATAAAATAATGTATGTTTCTAAAATAATGTAGTGAAGCGAGGGAGGGATGAGTATTAATGTTCCATGATTCAAATATTTCTAACGTAACAAAAAGTATATATTTAATTTCGGCAAACTAATTTTCGCTAAATTTATACTACAATAAACATATACATCTCTCTCCCTCTCTTGAAATTGTATAATACATTTATTCTATTTTAAGAAATATGAATTATTCCAGAGCTGGTTCATTAACCTTCTCCTTTGTTTTTTTTTTGGTTGAATTATATGGGTACAGTTTGAATCTCTAACTGCACGTGTTACCCGTACCTTAATTTCCGCTTTAATTTGCCCATATGGCTTTGTAGTTTACCCCTCCTCTCAACAAAATGGTGAATTATATCTCCTTTATTTTTTAATTCTGCTCAAATTACGCCGACCACTTTTATATCTTCAATATATATATATATATATATATATATAAATAGAAAAGGAAAAAAAACGCACAGTTTATGTGAGCTTTGACCAAAAAAAAAGTAAGTTCCTATATATAATTTCCATAATTTTGTAAGGAAACATGTTCACTTTAAATTTTAAAAATAAAAATATTTTGTAAAGTTTCATAAAATTAACTTAATTTGCCCTCATTATAAATGAATAAATAAATTCACAGAATACATATAGAAAATAAGGAACAAACATGGGAGTGGAATTTTTAGAGGTAAGGTCAGAAATTAATATAGTTTACCGGGCATTTGAAAAACCCCAAAATACATTAAAATTTTTTTGCATGCTTTATAATGAAAAACTCTATTCACATACTTATCTCCTAATTACTTTCAATCCAAACACACACTTAAGAAGATAATATATTTAAGTTTGTTCAAAGCTGTTAAAGGGGTGAGGGCGTAGTTATGCCTTATCTTAGTTGTGGTCAAGAGGGAGGAGGAAGGGATAAGAACAAAGAACGGCGTTCTTGTCGTCTTCTAAATTAATATTTTTGGCTTATCTTCGTCCATCCAAGCAACTATATGTGCCACGAATTAATAAAACTGGTAATATGGGTTCAACCCGCCAACCTGCCAAAAATAATGGGTTAGGGTTGGTTAAAAGCCAACCCGTCAATAAACGAATCTTTCTAACCCGCACCGCCAGGCTCTCAACCCGCCGCGGGTTAGCCCGCCAACCTGCGGGCTAACCTGCATTTTTTTTAATTTTTAAAATTTTTAAAAATTATTATAATTGTATTATTATATATGATATTATATCTAAAAAATTAAAAAAAAAAACCTATATAATTTATTTGGTATTTCCAATCAAATATTTCAAGAAAAAAATAAAAATATCATTATATTTTTTTAAATATTGAATAAAAAATATATTAAAAGATTAAAAAATTTAAAAAATAAATAAATAATTGTTGGTGGGTTAGGGTTGGCTACAAGCCAACCCGCCTTCAAACGACGCTTTTCAACCCGATCCATATGGGTTGAACCCGCCACGGGTTGCGGGTTGGCCCGTATTACCACTCTTACCACACAATTCTATACCTTCTCAAAAGCTGTTCAAAAATAGCGTGCGGGTAATACCACAAACCGAAGCCGGACCATGTAATGTAAATATAAAAATGTGCTGATGCTTATGAGGGTTTGTTCTTGTTATAAATAATAATTGATGTCACACACATACACCCCCATGTTAGTGATATGGATTGATATTTAATTAAATAAAAATTAGAGGTGGAAAATGAAATTCGTTTCATTTGTGATGCTCAAGCGTTTGTACATGTATATTACCCCTTATCCTTAATATGAAAATCGGTTTGAGGTTTGATTTAATTTTAAATACTTCCTTGGTCCTTAATAGAAAAATTAGTCGATTAATTTGAGTAAATTAAAAAAATTAGATATGTTAATTATTTGTAATAAATAGATGTCATCTTTCCTAAAATATATTTGCTAATCAAGTGTACTGACTAGAAATACCATTATTACAAGGATTATATTGAACAAAATAGATAAATATGAGAGATAAAATGGATTAGGGTCATATATTTAATATCAAAATAAAAGTTAAACAAGCTCTAATATTAAGGACTAAAACTAGTATAAGATATCAATCCATTCTGTCTTCCATTTTTTTTCCAAAATATTTCTATTAATTGTAAGGGATTTCTGCCAAAAGATAATTTCAATAATACAAATAATTTAAAGAGATCAATACATATTTGTAACAAATAATTAACTTAATTAAGTTTTACACTATCCCCTCTTTAGATGCAGTATTAATCAAAGGAATTAAAAGAAGGGAACAAAACAAAGAATTAATGAAAGCAATTGGAGGATCTGGAAGACTAGTCCCTATCGGATGTGTACATGACTATATGGATGGGGGCACAAGGCACATGCTTTGAAGTAAGCATTGTGGTGATACGTCGCGTCCAAAAACTCATCAAGGATATATGCGTAGCGTACCCTCTTTTAATTTAAAGACACGTCACATGTTTTATTTTATACTTGATTTTGATGATTTACATTTTCATTAGCTGTGTCTTTATCATGTTAATTGTAGATTATTATGATAGAGATTTAAAGAGTGTTTGTATAGAAACCAAACCATAATTTAAAAAATGTTTTTACAACTTACGAAGTAATAGAAGAACAAAATCTTGTCGATCAGTTTTATCTACGTATTCATTGGTTGATATATATTGATATCATGTAAAGGACGAGATTATGTTTCGAAATTAATTAAACCATGCATCGTCATTGGCATACATATATAATTAATAATATTCTTCGTAACATATTTTTATATAAATTTATGCATTCAAACACTCTTCCATGATATGATTGCATGTGAAGTATACATCTCATTATTATACTCATTTTATATTATTTATTTCTCTTCCAATATATCGTATGGTATCAGTTTATTTTTGTGAACATAAAACAATACAGTTGAAAGATAGTATCAAAACCACGCATATGCAAACCATTATCATACTTAATATAAGAGTTAATTAATTTAAATAGATTAAAAAAATTAATTAAGTTAGTTATTTATAACAAATAAGAATTATTTTTCCTAAAATATCCTAATTAAGTAAATTGGCTAAAACCATATTATAAGGATTGTCTTAGAAAAAAATAGATAAATATGAGTAATAAAATGAGTTGTGGTCTTATATTTAAGATTAAGATAAAAAATAAATGAGTTTTTATACTAAAAATCAGAAGTAGTATAATATTTTTTTTATTTTTTATTTGACGTTTGTGGTTCTGTTTTTCAGAAAAAGAGGGTAATCCTTTCTTTAAAAAATAAAATTCCCGTTTTGTAATGTAAGGCATCACTTTAATTTTTCTTCTTGTTTTCTCCTAATAAGCGAAGCTTGGTGGGTCCACAATAATTTTGTTTGGCGGCCCTGAAAAGTTCAAGGTCGAAGCAAATCTAGGAAGAAAGCTCATGATGTTCTTCACTTCTTAGTGTTTTTTTCTTTTTTTTTTTAAACGTATAATAATCAAGCTCAGTACATTCCAACAAGTGGAGGAACAAATGAACTCCTTTATTTGCTTTTCACTGAGATCTACCCTGTGGGCCACCTTAAATAAATGCGTGGTTCAGATTCCATCGCCGAATGTTACTCCCTCCGTTCCTTATTATAAAAGATAAATAACTAAATTACGTTGATCAAAAAAATAGTTAAAATTAGTTGAAGACAATTAATGTGTAAAAAGTATAATGTTTTTTCCAACAATACCCCTATTAATAAGGAGAGAGAGTATGAGAGAGAACAATTAAATTATTAAAAGAAAGAGAAGTGGGAGGGAGAGAGAGTATGAGTTGGAGACAAAATAAATATGGGTAAAATAAGAAATCAATACAAAAAACTAGATACAACTTTTAAGTGTCTCTTATATATGGAAACATGCCATAAGCATCAAATGTCTCTTATAATAAGGAACGGAGGGAGTACTTATTTATTTTATCCTATCTTGAAAATATAGGTGGACTCACGCACATATATCATTTTTATATTTTAAAAGGAAGTCTTATATGGTTACAAGATGCACGATGATTGATTATTTTATGGGGTTGGGAGAATATAAGTTGGATTACTGAATTTTCAATGGATATGGTATATATGGAGTATGTATCGGCCTTCATCTTTTACCATCATGTATTGGCCCTTATCTAAACTATATTTATTTATATAATTATAAAACAAAGGAATCGTTTGGTGGCGTAGCTAAGTATTAAATATGAGTATAATTTTTATTATTGGTCAATAATTAATTAAGCTGCTAAAATCAGCTAACTTTCTTTGTGATTTGTTGCATTAAAATGGGTGTTTTTTTAAAGTTTTTTTAAGACTCCGTCTTGACTAAAATTAGCATCTTAAAAATAAGAAGCATGAATATTTTATTACTATTTATTTTGGAATTGGAATTCTTTTTGGTATAACTTAAAGTATACTCAAATTATTTTAGGCTTGATATTAATCTCTATTGGATTAAGAATGCAACAGTTAAAGTTACTATAATAAGTGTCATTTTTTATATTTGAACTTCTTTATGAATACGAGTCTGGTTAACACCTCAATTAATAGCTTGTTAATTTTCGAAACTTCTTAAAGATGAGGGGTTTCTCCTTCACCTACGTGAAAGTGAATATCGTTTTATTTTATGTTTTTAATTTTTGGATGGACCGCGATTTATAAATATACCCATAGCAAATGGAAAAAAAATTAAAATGAGTTGAGATCGATGTTGAATCCATCAAACAAGTAATGTATGTACATAATTTGTTAACTTGTGGCAGTTTTTTTTCCTCTCAGTTGTCTTACACTCTTACTACTTAAAATTTTATTTATTAATTAGATTAAATTGGGTTAGCGAATGCCTAAAAACTATTGGCAAAAATGATGACAACTGATGCGGATCATTAAGCTAACAAGCTGTATTTCTCACCGATACATACGTGATTTTCTCAATGAATTATTCACTATTAAATATTATTAATTACTCTAAATTCCAGGTGAGCTGGGACTCAAATTTAGGGAATTTTATTTTTTATCCACATGACTTGAACTTAACACCTTATTTAATCATTATCAAATTCCTTATTATTACTTAACAAATAAAAAAAACTTAGGTTAAATTCTTCTCCAGCCACAAATGGTTATGTGTTCTTTTTTAATTTCGTGTAGATTTATAATAAAATACTATTAAATTTTAATATTTTAAAATAAGATATATGACCATGTAAGCAGAAAATTTGGGATAATAGATACTCTCCCGGTCCTAAATATAAGACCATTATAGTACAAGGGTCTTATATTTAGGACGGAGGAGTATAAGGAATCTGATTCAAGTATTATCATTAACCTATTTAGATTGAGTAAATATTACTCCTCCGGTCCTAATATAAGACCCAATTGACTTATTTGAGGAGATTAAGGAAGTAAGTTAAGTTGGTTATTTATAATAAATAAGTGTTGTCATTCTAAAATATCCTTGCTAATTAAGTATATTGGCTAAAACTATCATTATTAGAAGGATTATCTGGGAAAAAAATACATAAATAAGAGACAAAATGGATTGGGTCTTATAATTAGGACCAAATATAAAAGTCAAATTAGATCTTATAATAAAGACTGGAGGAGTACCTTTTATTAGAAAAAAATCGTTCGGGAAAAAAATGCAGGCAATGATTCCTGAATACATCAAAAAAATAGTAGGCTGGTAACAGGTAACATCTTTTACGAAATCATTAAAACGTAACGTCGGGTCATGGACTTCTCTTTCACGTCCATTTCTCCAACGTTAATAGTTTATTAAGAATAATTTTGATTAACAAAACGTTTTTTTTTATTTATTTAATATATACAAACGAACATCAAGGAAAAGTTAGACCCGTACCTTCCACGTCATTCGTGCATATCCCAAAACATTAGGCAATTTCCGTGAGGACCAACGAATTCCCTTTCTTCCACAAAATCTTACCCCAAATCTTTTCGTCTTTGTAACTTTGCCCCAAATACTTTTCTTTGCATTCAAGTCCCATGAACATAGGATAGAAGCCGAAGCATCTAAGCAGAATATGCCACTTCTTATGTTTTATACTTTATTAAGGGGTTAACGTAAATAGAAAAGGAAAACAAAAGGGGGGAGGTACGTAAAATAGGGAACAAAATGAAACAAAGGTGATGGGCTCATGAGACAAAATTTATTAATTAAAATTGATTCGAGAGGCTGCGAGCTGCTTGTACCATGAATGATTGAAAATAAAACAAAAGGTCCCATAACAAGCTGCTTAAGCATACATGGGACATCATCATTCATCTAACAAATTACTTTATTTGAATGAGACACTCACCGACTCTCCAATTCATCAATCTAATGAAGCCAATTTTCTATGTCATTTTCCTTTTGCTCAGGGCTTGTTTAGATTCATGATCAATAGGGATATTTATGTAAATTGAGACATAATGCTTTTTATATATTTATTTCATGTTTTATAAATTATGATTGAAAAGTTACTTATAAACTGTTTATAATTCATTCTAAACAAATCTTTAATAAATTTAGATAATATCAACTTATAATTTAATAACAAATATAAAAAGTAAAGGAAATTAGAGTTTTATATGTAAAATCAAATTTAACTTTTGACTCTTATATTTTCTATATCAGAAACTAGAGGAAGTATTGATTAGAAACAAAAAAAGAAACTAGAGGGAGTAAAAGGTGTTTGGAAAATGGTGGAAGAAGTACTTTTTCACAAATTGAGAAAAATTGTTCCACATATTTATTTCGTATATCGTAAAATTATTTCTGAAATCATTATTTGATTTCCATTTAAATACTTCCTAAATTATGCTTTCATGAACTCATTTCCGGTTACTCACTCTTCTAGATAATAATCATTTGTTATAAAAATAAGAGTGGAGGGGAGGAAAATTTTAATAAGTTTGATTTAAAATATTATAAAAATAGGGTTAGAGTTTTTGATGAAACTTTTTTTTTTTTATCTTGTAATTTTATTATTAAAATTTTATAACCCATTTTTTCCAATTTTTTAAATTAGACTTATTAAAAATTTCCTTTCCTTCCTTTCCCCTATTTCCGTCACATCATAGCATGCACAGGGTTAAGCATTACTACATTTTAAGATATATGTGTATTAATATGGTCCTCATAAGCCACTATAAAATATAAAATTTATATGAAGTTATAATATTTATAATATAAAATATAATATGACTGATTTCTCAAATAATTAGCTTGTGATCGTTTTTTTTTGGGGTCAATAAAATAAAAACAGAAGGTAAAAGCTGAGAATGGAGGTCGAAACTGGCAGGAAGAAGACAGTTCACCGTACCCACACAGGGCCTCTCCTCCCTCTCTCTTATCAATATCACATTACTTCGTCTTTGCTTTCCCGTGCACAAAA
>NW_021634235.1:0-40747 GCF_004799145.2 Neltuma alba | reverse complement strand
AAATTGATTCAAGCAACTCCTCCAGGCCACTAAGAATGACAATGAAAGCACACTTTCATTTATGATCTTCCAATTTCATCCAGCAATTTACGTTTATGATAAGTGATCCTGCAGCAATTAGGTGCAAATTGATTGTTTCTGACAAATGATTTAAACTCAAGCTTCTAAATGGGCCAGACACAAATCGAGCCGAGTCATTTACCAGATCATGCATCCCAAATACCTTGCGAATTTCTAAGTTGATGATAATATAAAGAGATTAATAAACAGAATTTCCAATACACAACAAATCCAAAACATGCACAACAACACAATCCCAAGCATACAAGTCGCTAGTAATCAAATGAAGAAAGCAGAAGTGCATTAACAATTACAGACTATTCACACAAAAATCAGCAACAAAGAAAAAAAATTAAACTCAATCTGTAAAATTCCCAGGTTCAAAAGAGTCGATATTCAAACGAATACAAGACCAGATTCAAAGCCAAATCAAAATGAAAAAATAAAACATAAAAACAGAGTAAGAAACCGTACGACGGCGTCTAACACTGTAGAAAACACGCAGGGACAGATTACGCATGGGGAACAAATTCAAATCAAGATTCAAAAGCCAGATTGAGCAAGCAATCTCACCGAATTCTGGGAGAAGACAAGGCCCTAGGGTTCGAACCTTCTTCAATGCTTGAGAGAGGAACAGCCACGCAGGGCTGACAACAGTGGACGGCGTCCGACAGCGAGCTTGACCAAGTGCAGAATGCTTGTTCGTCAAGAAAGAAATTTTCTTTTTTGTGCCAACGAAGAAAAATTAAATTCCATAAGACAAAAAATAAACCTTAATTATTGAATAAGATCGTTCAATCTGCAGCAGTTATCATTGACGCGCACTTGGTCTGCGCCGTGGTGAAGAGTTTTTCATAAAAACGAAAGTAGAAAAGGAATGCAAGTGAAGTGGCATTTACGAAAGTGTAGTGGGAAATTTTAATTGATAGATATAATTTCCATATGAAATTACTGGAATACACTTTTCAGGAGAAAAATGGCAAAAATATTAGAAAAACCATCCGCCATCCACAAATTCATGGAGGAAAATGACACGCGAAGAAGCTTGAAATATTAAATTTTAAATTAGATTTGATAACATTTAATAAATTTTTTTTTTTCAGGCAAAAAAATAATAAAACTGATTTTTAATAACATTAAATTTATAAATAACAACATATTTTTTTATAAAATTTTTTATTTTGGATTTAAGAATTTCAAACTTTTTTCATGGGATTCTCTCACTTATCAAAGCAATCATGAAATTAATAATCAGCAATGAAAAACACCAAAAAAAAAAAAAACTAAGAACAATCAATGCAAGTAAATAACTAAGACATTAAATCATAATCAACATAAAAAGCAACCATGATACCAAAAAAAAAAAAAAAAGCAACCAAGAACAGCCCAAAACTCAACGATCAAAAAGCCAAGAACAATTAGCAGTCAATGATAGATACAAAAACACAACCAACAAAAATTAACCACTGAGCAAAGCCAAATGAAAGATTGACAAGGTTTAGTGACAATGGAAAGTATGAAACCCTAAAATGTGGGCGGTCAAATTTTTTCCTAGAATGTAAATATTTCTAAGATAATGTTAGCATAAGAATTCTACGTGGCCTTGATCATGCATGGAACAATGTAAAATGAGCTAGAAAACAAAGCATTCCGTTTTTTTGGTACATTAACCATGCTTTCGCCCAATAGGAATAATGAAGAGGGATATGGCTTTGGAATGACTTTACAAAGCCTAAAAGACAAACTTTTGGCCTTAAGAGTTTACTTTCAAATATGTTTTAAAGAGAACTCACAAAAGGAGTTGACTTCCCTTTTTTTTAATTATTCCAATGAGGTTAAAATGAGATTTTCTTTTTATGGGGGAAAAGCCTTTGTTTTAAAGCATTGTCAAGAGTAGTCAACGTTTTAAGCTAAAGTGCTTACCAAAATTCAGCGTTAACGGGAACTCATAGGAGAACCTGGATTTTAATTAATCCAATGTTCTCATAGGGTTTAAAATGATGATTTTGTGTAAGGGAATGGCCACATGTGGTACATAAACCTAAATTATGAACCAAAGAAATTCAAGTAATTAAATGAAACAAAAAGACTTAATAAGAAATTTAAATAATGATTGATTGAGTTTGAGATTCATGAATGTTATATGCATGTTTGTTTGTGGTTGATCACTGCACAAGACCAAGATGATTCTAATTCAAGAAGGTTTAATTAGAGAAAATTATAGAGGTAGCATCTTACCATTTTATTTTTTATTTTATTGCGTATAGGTATTTTTCTATTAGAGTTAATCCTGTTTGAAACACTGTCGAATACTAAGTATTGGCACATCTCTCAATAGAAATTTAAATATTGATTCATTACGTTATGAGAAACTAACTCTTTTCATTAAATCCAACTCCCACTTGTTCTTACTACTTCAATTAAGTTTATAAGTATTGCTTGATTACTCTTGTGCCATAAACGTCATATGAGATAGTATGTTTTATGTTATTGTTTGCTTTTGTGTGGATTGGATGACTATGATGACATATAAACTTCAAGCTTTATTAACAATTTAATGCGATGAAAATCTCAGTTTTAACTTGTAAATAAGTAATGTTGCGTGCTTGCTTTTATATATGCTATTGAGATTTTCTCCAAAATCACGTGTACCCAGTAAAACTTAAATGATGTTTTGGAATGTTGATATTATATTTCCCCTAAAGCTAACTCACAGAGATTCAATTGGACCCTAAAACCAAGTCCAAATGATTTTCAAGAATTAAATTATGATTTTTGAAAATCTATGTTCAAAATCTAGAATTTTGAGACGGATTTTAGTGATTATAAATTGTATAAATTGGAATGTTAAATTGTAAGAAAGCATTTTTCTCATGAAGAGTAATGCTTAGAATAAATTTTATAAATTGTAACCAGTGTCAAACAATTATCTTATGATTAGTTATGAATTTTTTGAGTTAGGATATCATCAATTATGAAATTTTTTTCGTGAATAGTGACATGAGGCCCTTTTGAAAGCTGAAGTTCTTTTTTTGGGCCAAGGAAAGCTGAAGTTTAACTCTTAGTAATAGTGAATAATAATGGGTTCAAATGAGTGAAAATGTATAGAATTATTTTTTGGTACAATGTATGTGATTGAATTAGAAATTAAGAAGGAGATGGTACCGGTCCTGTAAAACGTCGGCAAATGGAAAAGGGTCCCATAAAACATTCCGTCCAAATTGCCACCCAGGCATCCACCCCCCCCCCCCCCCCAAAAACCAAAAAAAAGAACACGCAGGCATTTAGCTGCCGCACATATATATATATATATTTTATATACACACATATAGGAAAATACTTACATTAATTTTTTTATATCTATTATATCAAATTCTCCAATCATATATAATTATTATTCTATTTTTGAAATACTAATACTTTTCCGGTACTAAATATAAGATTCTTTTTCTAGTGTGTATAAAGGTTTTATATTTAAGATTGAAAAAATATTTAACAGCATTTAATTATAAATACACATGAAATAGAAAACAACACATGGTTATGTATGATGGGAGAATTTGACATAATAAATATAAGCAATTTGGCATAAGTTTTTTTTCATATATATATATATATTAGGTTATGAACAGTATTTTTTTCAAAAGAAAAATACTTGATCATGGAAATTGCAAATCTAGTTTTGTGTGTTAAACACCACCAATTGGGTTTGGGTTCTCTTATTTTCCTCATTTTTTTTCTTCTCAGAATTTTATGTCCATCCTTAGATTAAAAAAAAATGGTTATTAAAATTTGACATGCACGTACTACATGACAAATATAAAAATTTTAATTTCTAAAATTTTAAATCTAAACTACCCATATTTTGATCTAAGATAGATATAAGATTCTGAGGAGAAAAGAAAAATACTACAAAAAAAGGGGTATTAGTAACAGAATTTTATTCTATCCCTAATTTGTCTCAAATCCGTAACAAATTCTGTTACTAAAATTAGCAATGGAATTTAGTGACAGAATTTTTTAGCTGCGGGTTAGTAACAAAATTATATTCCGTCGCTAAATTAATAACAAATTAGTGACGAAAATTTATTCCGTGCTAAATTCCATCACTGATTTTGTTGTAAAAAGGTTAGCAACAGAATTTTTTTATTACTAATTTTTGTTACTAATCCATCCCTAACTCCTCTCAAAAAACATTTTATGATGGAATTAATGATAAAAAATTCTGTCACTAATTTTCTTTGTTATTCTGTCACTAGTCTGTCACAAAAAATTACAATATAAATATATAATAATTATTTTTTAATATTTATTATTAAAATAAAAATCTAATATATGATAATTTTCAATAATATATTATATAAATAAAAATAAAAATATTATAAATAAAAAAATAAAAAGTATAATATAATTATTATTTTGTTTAATATTTGAATAAAAATATTAATTATTAATTATTTTTAATAAAATAAAAAATTAAATTGAAATAAATTATAATATATTAAATTATATATAATATTTATTATATTTGTATTTTTAATTATAACTACTATATATTTATTAACTTTTGCATTAAATTTTGTAAGTGTTTCTCATCTAAACTGACAAAACTTTAGTATGCGTGTAAGAGGTCCTGAGTTCAAACCACCACTTATTTGTAAAAATTGGCTCAATTTGTGACGTGACGATGACATGGTGACTCAAAATGATGTTATGCTTGGCAACGACATGGACGAGAGGATGATGTTGCATCATGGGAGAGAGAAGGCGATAATGTGGCAATGAGACGATGACGTGGCAACATAGGGGAGAGAGAACCGGTGATGAGGCAGGGGTACTAATGATGTGATGGTTGTCATGTGGTATTTTAAATTTACAAAATAAAAAAAATCTAGCAACGAAAATTAGTGACAAAAAATTTCCATCACTAATTTTTGACGGAATTTTCATTACAAATCTGTTACTATTTTATAACAAAATTTTTATGAGATATCTATCTTTAATTAGTAATGGATTAGTAACAGAATTTTCTATCACTAATTGCAATAGCTAATTAGTGACCAAATTTTGAATTCTGTAACTAAATAACTAGTAACGGTGGACTTAGAAACAAAATAAATTTTGTCGCTAATTCCTTTGTTGAATAAATTCTGTCACTAATTTTGATTAGTAACGAAAATTCCGTCACTAAATTTTGTTACTAATTTGCTGTTTTTTTTTTGTAGTGAAAAAAAGGAAAGGTAAGGATCTATTTCCAATCAATTTGGTTTAGTCAATCCTCTGACCTATATCACCAGCGTCCTTGAAACTTCCTATAGATTTTCGTGTTATGCAAATTCAATTCTTTATTGATAATTATTTTTATGCGATGTTAATCTGATCTAATTATGAGCAGAAAGTATTTGCATTTGTTTGCTCGTCACATCTTATTCTTGATATTGTCATGTATGTTCAGAAAATTTTGTTAAAAGGGGCCCTTTTTAAGTATATGACAGCCAAATTTTTCCAGGTTTTGAAAGTTCCTTATATATGACCCTACAACCCCTTATCCCCGTAGATTATTAATTCACAGAATTTTCTTTTGAACAAATTACGATGAATTTTTTTCCCAAGTTTTGATGACAAACAAATTATTTTGGGAAGAAATTTTCTAAGTTTTGTTAAAACAAAAGAAACTCCTGCTATTTGCTATTAATTTCCATGAGATATTAAGGAGTTTGTAATAATGATAAAGACTTAGGCATAAGTTTTCTTTGTATAGTTATAGGCACTATACGTGCCCATCATTCATTCTTTGGATGGTCCATTAATTTTGTTTCTTAATATTTTAGGTCTATAGAAAATTATTAAATTAACAAAATAATCCAAATTTCTTGATTTATTAATAGTGACAAGGCTTAGTCAAAAAGCATGCTTCCAAGGAATTAATTTTTAGTCAAAGAAAGAGAAGTAGTCTTCTTTGTGGTTATTTATTCTGCATACTTTGTTTTTTAATTCATTTTCTACCTGAAGTTTTCTTGCAAGAGTTCGTGCTTAGAAAAAATGCAATATAAAAATCCATGATCTAATATATTAGAAAACTTAGTTTAAGTTTTACATTGAAAAAAAATATAATCCTCCATGAGTAAAATAGATAACATGTAAAAATGTGTGTGAAGCCTTAGTAACAAATTTCAATTGTTACACTTCACCTCGGACTCCATACAAATGTACAAATATAATTTTGCCCAACATGTACATAATTATCATTTTTAGCTTTATATAGGATGAAATTTTTGTTCAAAAATAAAATAATAAAATAGGTAAATTCTGAGTTTTTGTGCGTCCATATGTTTTTTTTCATTTAAATAATTTTTTGGCCAAAGAAATATTGTAAACAATATGCTTCCCCAAAAAAAAATTGTCTTGAGAATTTTGCAATAAATTTACTGTGTTTAATTGGGAAGAAAAGTATTCTATATGCAGGTCCATCAGGCGGCTACATTGAAGATGACACTGCCAATTGATAAGTTAAATTATTGGCAACAAAGCATTTGCTTTTGTTCACTCATTAAATTTCTTTTTCTACATACTATGGTTTGTTAATACACCTACGCATATCATAAAAAGCCATTCACTTGCATAATGCAAACTGCTATTTGCATAGAATATTAGAGTTTGGAATTCTTCCAACAACAAAAATCTGGAAGATTTGCACCCAATTTAAAACTATGCAAGAAAGAACCTCCTCATGTCATTAATATGAAACTAATTATCGAATTGAATTTGGTTCTAAATACTCCTTTAGTCTTTAATATAAGACATATTTAACTGCTTTAATTAAATTAAGAAAGTTAGTTAAGTTAGGTAATAAGCATAAATATGGCATATTTTTCCAAAGTACCCTCAGTTAAAATTTCTTTAAAAAATTGACATTTCAAAAAAAATGTTTTAAATTATTTTATTAAAAATATCAAACGGTAGAATTGATGTATCTATAAAATTAATGAGTAATAAGTACTCACTCACTTTATAAAATATATATGTGTATTATTAATGAGTAATAAGCATTATTGTGGTATTTAATTATTTAATAGGAATAATTTAAGAAAAAATTGATAAACATGAGAAATAGATATTATATTTAGAATTAAGATCAACCTTCTAATTAGATTCTATATTAAGGAACAGAGGAGTATCAAACTTTTGTCTTTCATTTTTATCATTTTTTCCTCAAATTAATTTACTTAATTTACAAAGTAATATATAATCTCAATGTTATAAAGGAGTTGAAAAAAAGTGGGGTAATGAAAAATGAATTAAATATACTTGTATATGACACACACAATCACACACCTGTAGTAGGTGACCAAGGAGGAAATTGGGGTAAAGAAGCAATAAAATAAAATAATTTTTTTAAAAAAAATAGGTTTTGAATTTCAAAATCTCAAATTAAGGATTACTATAAAAATATATTGTTATCTGCTTTTTAAGCATAGTCAATTATTACTAAAGTGTAATAAATAAGACTTATTTAAAATTTTAAAATTCAAGAAAATTTTTATGGATTTTTTCTAAAATAAAAAACATGTGCACACTCCCAACAGCGTAATGGAAAAAAAAAGGGGCCATGAAGATATTAAAAGTAAAAAATATATCTATCAAAGACACACCCCCACCATTTGGGATTCTGGAAAGGGAATACATGAGGATAAATAAAATAAATCAGGAGACAAACATATCACCGACAAGACCTATGAAACAAAAAGTAGTTGAAGAATGGAAAAAGAAAAATAAGTTAAATATAAATATGAGAGGAGGTGCATCAAAACAATAGAGACAAGATGAACAAGGAAAGAAAGAGAGAGAAGAAAAAAATGAACTTATCATTGGGAGTGCAGAGCCGCACCAGAGAGTAAGAAGTAGGGAGGGAAAAAAAGAATTTATGAGAGACAAAATTAGGTTCAGAATGTACTTTTCATTTCATTATAAAAATAATATAATAATCTTTTTTCTCTAATAAAAGTCATCACATTAGGGCATTGTTTGGTTGAAAGGTTTTTAGAGGGGAGGGAAGGGAAGGGGAGGAAAAATTGTGTTTGGTTTAGAAAAATAGAGGGGAGGGAAGGAAATTTTTTTGGTCATTTAGTGCTCGCCTCCCTTCCTTTTGCTCCCCTCCAAATTTGAGATTTTTTGGAGGGGAGAGAAGTATTATACATCATCTTGACTAAATTACCCATATCAGTTTTTTAATATTTCAAGTTTATCCTCTTTAGGCAAAAACTTTTTTTTTTAACTCTTTGCTTTATTTTACTCTTTTTTCTTTTCAGCCCCTACTATTCTTTTACGGATTTTTTTTACTCATTAGAGGTTCTTTTTTTCCTGCATATTTTCTTTCTCTGATTTCATCATTTTTCACGTTCTCTACCATTAGTCTTCCATGTCTTTTCCTCTTGTCTGATCCTTTATCTCATTCATCTCAATTTTATTTTATTTACACAAAAGTTTGTGTATTATCTAACTAAGTATGTGAGGTTTCACATGTTATGTAATTAAGGACAGAATAGTTTAAAACTTGCAGTATAAATTTATTTATAATTTATATAATATGCTAAAGATTATAATTTTTTATTGACATTTATTTTGATATATGATTATTTATAATTTATTTGTTATGTTTCAAAATATCTGGTTTTTTATATTCACAAATTAGAAAATGATAATTATGATATAAATATCATAATAAAATAATAAAAAAATCTAAATAAAGAAGTAATGATATATTTGTCAACTTATAATTAGCTCTCCTTCCTTCTCCTCCTAAACCAAATAAGAAATCTCCTCTCCCCTCTCTTTCCTTCCAACCAAACAAAACTCAAACCCTACCCTCTCCTCCTCTCCTTTCCCCTTAATTCACCTCCCCTCTCTTTTCCTTCATTAAACCAAACAAAGCCTAATAATATTTTTTTTGTACACACGTGTCTCAAACCATTATTTTATGGAAGTATTTTCCATTCCTTCACACATTTCTTTCTATTATTAGCTTCCTTATTGCTTAATTTTTTATTTTTTATTTTTATAAAATAATAATTTATTTTTAACACCATTCATAAATCATTTTATTCTTTAATTATATATCTTAAACCATAATTAACATTAAATCTCAAAATAAATAAATTGAGAATGTTACAAATTCCACATCTTTATTTTCTTTGATATTCAATTTGGTCTCTAAACATTGTAATAATTTCATATTTTTCTTGGATTTGTTAGGACAACTTTTTGCAAAATGCCCTTTCTTTCTATAAAGGCAACATTGGTCAAATTTCCTAGAATAAGAAGAATGCCTTTTGAAGAATCTCATGGGAGGTCTTCTTCTCTTCCTATGAGGATGGAGGCCCTTATGATATTTAAACTTATGAATTGGGCAATAACTATCTTCTGGTGGACATACCTAACCTTAAAAAGTCCATATAAGAGTAAGCAAATATTAATTCAATAATTTTATTAGAAGAAATAATATATCTAGAAAATATGTGGATTAAATTGAATAGGTAACAGCTTATCTAAAATGCTAGTATCACTACAAAAAAACAGCTAATTACTGTTGGAATTAGTGACAGAAAATTATTCTATTACTAATTTTTGATGGATTACCAACAGAAATTCTATTGCTAAATTTGGTGACGGATTAGTGACGGAAATTTCCTTTCGCTAAAATTAGCGACGGAAAAAAATTCCATCAATAAATATTTAGTCACAGAATCAGTGATAGAATTTTTTTCATCAGAAATTTCTATCGCTAATTCCATGACTAAAATTTTATAATTAAAATTTTTGACAGAATTAGCGACCAATAATTATTCTGTCACTAATTTTTGTGACTAATTCTGTGACTAAAATTGTATAATTAAAATTTATGATGGAATTAGTGATGGGAATTAGCGACGGAGTGGTTAAAATTTTATAATGACAAAATTAGTGAAGGAAATTTCTGGTAGAAAAAATTTCGTCGCTAATTCCATTGCTAAATTGTTTGTAACAAAAATTCCATCTCTAATTCATCACTAATTTTAAATTTTATCATTTTAGATTATAATTTTACAACAATTTATATAATAATATAATTAAGAATATAATAATTTAAATATATTTTCAATTATAAAATAAATTGATATAATATTAACGAAGATATCATTATCATTTATCTTTTCATTAAATAGATAATGAGAATTGGAAGACAATTTCTTAAAAAACTTGTTTATATTTCATTAAAATCAATTCCTTGTTATTGTTAATAATAATTAAACAAATATGATAAGAATATTAATAACTTTCTTATGCAAATTGATATAAGAAAGAAATAATTCTATTATATGTACAATATATTGAAAGATATAATTAATGATAGAAATTCAAAACCAAAAAATGAATTTATATGAACACCTCAATTTATGATTATAAATCAAACTAATGTTAAAGTGAACTTTGAATTTCAATCATTAGACAATAAAAGTTGATTATGATATAATTAAATTGATTTTAGTCTTCAACACAAAAAAAAATAGTATATAGAGAAAATTTTAAGAAAATAAATTATGTAAAATACATATATAAATAGGAGAATATTGTTTATCATAATCTATTCAAATCATTTAATTTTTTATATAGAATAATCTATTATATTTTATTATGGTAGCTATTTTTTGAATAAAAAGATTTTTTCCTGATTATAAAATAGTTTCATCAAATATAAAACAAATATAGATAATAAAATAAAATATAATAAATATATAATTAAATTATAATTTTATGAATGTTAAATAAAAAATTAAATTTAAAAAATATATTTATGAAAAAATTATCTACAAATTAAAATTCAAAATTAGTGTCATTGGAAATTAATATTATATTAAAAATATTTTCTAAAGAACAAAGCATTATAAAATAAATAGTAAAACAAATATCTAAAAATTATTTTGTCACAAAAATAGTCATGATTAAAATTGTCATATAGTTTATTTTTAGTTTCTAATAATATATATATGTGTATATATAATTGTTTGTGTAAGAGAATATTATATATATATATATATAAAATAAATTAGCAAGTTCATTTAGTTCCACCGGTGAAGTAGCGCACGTGCACAGACGAGGTTCTTGGTTCAAGCTGTGGAGAAGTCATTTTGAGGAGGAATTATATGATAGTGACATGTGGCAGGCAAAGGTGAAGTGACAGCAACACGTGGAAATGAGATAGTGACACATGGCAGCCAAAGTGATGTGACAGCGACACGTGGAGGTGGCCAGCTTTTGCCAGCGATGAGGTGGCAGCTAGTAGAGGCTCCATGTGGCATTTTAATTTTTTTTAATAAAATCATATTAGCGACAGAATTTCTGACAGAAATTTTCTGTCAGTAATTACCAATGGAAAAATTCCGTTGATGATTAAAGACGAGAAATTATTTCGTCACTAATTCCATCAATAATTAGCAACGGAATTGAAATTCCATTGCTAATCCAATTATTGACGAAGAATTAATACGATTCCGTCGCTAATCCATCTCTAATTTCATCGTTAATTCCGTCGCTAAATAAAATTCCGTCGCTAATTGCATGTTTTTGGGTAGCGTATGTATAGCATCCAACTAATATCGATAAGGACTTAGAGATTGTCCCAAAGACATTTGCTCGACTCCCACAATCAATATTCAAATTAATAAAGTTAAATTTTTAGAATACTTTATTTAATACATATAGAAAAGTTTCAAGAGTCATGACAATGTAATATAATCACAATATATGATCAAAGAGCACAACAAAGTCCTTAAGGCTCACTCTTCCAATGCCTTTTCTTTCTCCCCGTGAGATACTTCATCTGAAAAAGAGTCAAGTAAGTAAGGTGAGCACTAACATTTTAGTAACCTATAGTATAGTTATGCATATACAGGCTATCACACAGGCAATCATTATCTAACATATATGTAGTCACTGAAATAACTTAAATAATCATTAACACACAATATCATTGAAATCATAAGTGTATTATCTCTATATGCAATGGATGCTTTCTCCCTTATTGCTTTATCTAACCTTATTCTATTGACTGAAACCATAAGCTTATCTATGGTCTGGCTAACATACTAGACTAACCAAAACTACTCCAATACTTAGAATGTATCTGGCCAAATGTATAGAGACCAAGCTCAAACTATGACTCCCCTTTTTAAAAAACGAATTAGGAGGTATCACAGTCCCACATTCTCTTTTTACAAACATGGCTAGGTAAGTATTAAAGAATGAGATCCTAAAATGACTAACCGCTATGCACAAAGTAGAGGCAAATCATGTGGTTACAATATATTGGTATCATAAGCTCCTCATCTCAACCAACAATGCATGTTATGCATATACAGCAATTCCACTACATACAAGTATGCTTAAAACAATTTAGAATATTTCATGAATCATTTACTCTTATGTTTTTATTTCATATATGCATATCTACACATATATAACATGCTTAGCAGAATTAAATAACAATGAAATATAATATATCCATATCATTTTTTTCACCATTTGGCAATCTGAATAAATTGCGTACTTGTGCATGTCACGTCCAGCTAAACCAAATAATGTTTCATGCATCGATCCATACGTACTCAATGATAACAAACATATTTGAAAAAAATCCTAGGTTACCTGTTCTCTTTTTTCCCACAAGCAATTTAACAGAAAATCCATGTAACAAGAGCTCATAGCAAGAGTCTACAAGAATCAAATACATATAAACATTAATTTATAACTCAACTATTTTAAACCTATCCTAAGGCTGCTCTAAGGTTGTCTTAAATCGACGCTAGGACCCTAAAATTATCCTAAAAACCCAAAATTAATTCTTTTAAGTCCATATTCCATTATCATTTAGTTAGTTCATTATCATAATCAACTACAAGTAAATCTTAAATTTATAAAATTTCCAAACTTTCAACATTTAAATTTGTAAACTAAGTTCCAATACATATATAAATTTTTTTGAGTAGTAAACTCTAAAATTAATATTGAAGGGTTCCAAACATTATAATATGGGCGTGACAGTTTCATTAAAAGATCCCATGTGCCCCATAGCCACAACACTGCATTGACTATACACACACCCCTATTTATCTAACCAATTAACCTTCAGTGTTCATTGTCTATGGCATGAGAGGAAGGTATAATTATGGGTAAAAGAAAAGCTGCAATATACTACTTCTGATTCTTAATATAAGAGTTAGTTGATTAATTTGAGTGGATAAAGAAATTTTATCAAGTTAGTTATTTGTAATAAATAGGTGGTATCTTTCTTATTAGAATGCTCTTACTAATAATGTGTATTAACTAAAATTATTATTTGATAGAACCTTTAACATGTGCAAGTACTATAAGGATTATTTTGAAAAAAATCGATAAATATGATAAATAAAGTAAATTAAAATCTTATATTTACAACCAAATAGAATGTCAAACTAATGCTTATATTAAGAATCAGAAAGAGTATTAAAAGTTATTGATTTTAGGAAGTTAGAAAAACAATAAAGAAAACGCAAGCACGCCTGTATACACACGCAAACATATGTCTCATGGTTTTTTTCGCCTTATCTAATTCAGTTAAAGAGAGAAACTATTTTACCTGGAAAAAGCTTCACACATGGAAGTACCGGTGATTGGAGAACGAGGGAAAAGACAAAATCAGATGAAGGAAAACAAGACAAGTGGGAAAAGATGGGGTTTACAGTATATGTACCTATCCATTCAACGGAAAAAGGAATCAATGAGGTGCCTGGCAAAATTAATGGGGGAAGGAAAAAATAGATATGATGAGGAGGACTGGATATAATGAGAAAAACAAGAGACGGCTGCTGAGGTGAGCCAAATATAGGTTTAGGTTTAGGTTGTTACTTAGATTATAAATAAACACAATCCCTTACTTTAATGATCTTTTATTTACTTTACAAAAGTAATTTAAATATATGTAACCATTTAAATTTTGATATAACTCAAATATCAATATAATAACTGAAACGAGAGATAGGTAGGAAGTAGAAAAATGCTAACTCCGGTTTGAAACAGTTCCCTGAAGTCACCTCACCAAAAATTTAAAACCCAGAACGCTGAATCCATCGTGTGAGGTCCCACCAGACCAATAGCAAGCAAAGAAATGTCTCCTTCTTTCTATTTCAAGTTAGCATGTCAAGTGCGTGATTGGCACTCGATCTCTTCAATACTTTATTGGATCTGAAAGCAAAGAAGGCAATAATAATGCCGCTGTCGATTGATTATTAAGGTTATGGATGCAAAATACGTTGACCGAAAAACATGTGGGCTTTATATTGAAGCGTTCAAAATTAGCCTGTCCCAGTCTCGACCCGAAATTTTTTGAGATGGGCCAAGATATGGGATGAGGACGGATCCATATTTTGTGTTTTAGGAGATATCCGTTCGCTTTTGATTTTAGTGCTCATGATTCTTCTAATATTGGCTTCTTAGCTTTATGGTTTTGGTGGACGAATCAGTTAAATTTGAAAACTGAATAATTAATTCAAAAATATGTGATGTGGCTGGAAAATAATATTTTTCCAAGGGTCAGCTGTACATGCATTATTATTGAAAGACGAAGAGTTAATTGAAAAATGTAGAAGAAAATAGTTAGTGATAATTATTTATTTAACACTCTTCAGTCTTAAGATGGAGGTTATTAAATAGGTACAATTAAAATTAAAATTAAAATTAAAATTGCGTAGCATTGAATGATATATCAAAACTCAGGTTTAAACTTAATTGTTTCTTATACTACTAGGGTTTTTTCCCCTTCATGTTTGTGGTTTTTATTTTAAAAAACATAAATAAGAATGGAGGAAATGTCACTATTATCTTGTACTTGTAATATTTTTTTTGGCTATATTCAAATTACAAAACTTAAGTATCCGCTGGTGATTTAACAATCACTTATATTCAAGTAGGTTGTTAAGAATTCAAATTTTATGATATAACTATTTATTTTCTTTAACACTCTCAATTTGAAAGTTATTAAATAAATACAATTAATATTAAAAATTCAAATTGCGTGACATTGAATGATAGGTAGAATTGAAATTAAAGTTAATTAATTGGTTCTCATATAATGCTACTTGGATTTTATTTTATCTTTCGTATTATATGTTATTTTTTAAATTACGTCCTATGAAATTTTAGATGGAACTGATATTAAAATTGATTAATTGATTCTTGTATAATAGCAATAATATTTCTTGGGTTTTCTGGTAAAAAAATATTTCTTGGGTTTTATATTTTTCTTCATCTATGTGTTTTTTTTTTAAATAAAAACAAGGACTTCATTTCTCTTCCTTTGTATTCGTTACCAATTGAGTTTTGTCTTTTCCTTAATCTATATGGTTTTTTTAATTAAAAAAAATTCATTTCTGGTCTTTTTAGAATTCTTAATTTAATATATTTGAGTGTTATAATAATATGTGTCTATCTACTGATTTTCTATTACATTGCATTTGGTTAATATAAAGTTAATCGTTTAAAGTTATCTGTTTCAAATATTATTTTGTTATTTGTAAGGGCAGTTTGATTTTTACTTTAAGACGTTTTCACTTTATTCTAGGTCTTTATTCATGAGAAAAAAAAGTTTTCCTAAACAACTTATTAATTCGATGGCATGAGAAAAGATTTCGACTACTAAAATGTTTTTACAAATTCCAATAAGCATTATACCTTATTTCCCTTATTTACACGTGTTGTAAATTTTTTTTTTTGGTTTGTTGAAAGAGATTTTGGATAGTTAGCTTGGGCTGGGATTGGTCAATTTTTAATATACGGGAGGGGGGGTTGACTTTTAGATATTTTAGGATGCTAAGTGCTAGATGTACTTTAAAAAATATTTTAGGGTGCTGACTTTAGCCCTTGTAATTATCTTATTTCACATAGTACTTAAATGCTAATAACCTAACATTTAGCACTTTATTAATTTTTTCAATCAAATGGTTTGTTGAAATTCAGATGATCACAATTTTTTAAGGGACTCAAAATTTAAGGATTTTTATCCATGGGGATTTATTAGATGCTAAGCTAATCAAGGAGCTTTTGAGGTCGTTAGAATTGTTGAGCATTGTCTTCTTTGATGTTTAGAATCTCTCATCAATTTGTTTTATCATTTAACTATTCACAAAATTTGAAAATTATTTTCCGACATTCTGGTAGGTAGGAAGTAGAAAAATGCCAACTCCGGTTTAATTTTAAAACAGTTCCCTGAAGTCCCCTCAGCATGAAAATTTAAAACCCAGAAAGCTGAATCCATCGCGTGAGGTCCCACATGACCAACAGCAAGCAAAGAAATGTCTACTTTCTATTTCAAGTTAGCATGTCAAGTACGTGATTGGCACTCCATCTCCTCAATACTTTATTGGATTTGACAGCAAAGAAGGCAATAATAATGCTGCTGTCGATTGATTAATGCAGTGATGGATGCAAAATACATTGACCAAAAAACATAGGGGTTTTATATGAAGGATAGGAAGTAATCTTTTGATCCTTAATATAAAACTCATTTAACTATTTTAATTAAATTAAAGATGTTAAGTTAAGTAATAATTATAAAAATCCCAAAATACCCTCCGTTTAAAATTTTGAAGAGAAACTAACATTTAAAAAAATTCAAGTCGGGTTAACTCGCCTCCTCCGATCCAATGTCGTCCAAGTTCTCCTGGCTCACACGTTGTTCGAGTTGTCGGTCTCACTCATCAACTGCTTATTTCGTCGATATTGTTTCTCTATATTTCATATTTTCCGTCAATTTCAGTTTTGCTTACCTAGTTCGTCAATGTTGTCTCTGGATTTTGGATTTCTGTCAGATTTCGGTTTTGCTTGCTTAGATTGTCAATGTTGTTTCTTTGGATTTCAAATTTTTATCGATTTCAGTTTTTTTAAAAAATTTTAAATTATTTTATTAAAAATATAAAATGGTAGAATTGATGTATGTGTGGAATTAATGAGTAATAAATATTCATTCATTTTATAAAATATATAGGTGTATTATTAATGAATAATAAGTATTATTGCAGTATTTAATTATTTAATAGGGATAATTTAAGAAATAATGAAAAAATATGAGAAAGGGGTCTTATATCTAGGACCAAGATCAACCTTCCAATTGGGTCTTATATTAAAAAGCGGAGGAGTAGTATATTCATTCCATTCTTCTCCTCTTGGGTGGTTATTACTTCTCACAACTTCACTTTCTACTTTCTTGGTCGTCCAATCGAGAGGAAGATTCGTCATCGGAATTTCTAAGAGTTAGATGATCAAGTGAATCAACTTAGGCTGCATCATTGCATTGCATAATTATTAGAAACCTGGTATTTTTTGACTGCCTTCTCTCTCTTCTGTAGTGCTCTGTTGTACCATTTAAGTTTAGGTATCAATAGTCTAAACTCTACATGAGTACCAGTAGATCAACTTGCAAAGCTCTGAAACGATAATTCAGATCCGAATATGGATTCAACCCAATACACTCTTCTCTATTCATTATTTATTTTTCCAACAGACTCTTTTATTGAATTTCAAAATCTCATCTTGGGATTTCGAATGGCCCATAGAAATTTTGCAATTTCAGTGCATCATTTTGGAAAATTTATGTTTTTCAAGTTTTTTTCCTATCATTTTTTTTCAAAATTAAATCTGTCCCACCAAACCATCACTACTACAAGTAAGGCTATTTTTGTCACTCATTTTCATCTGTTTTGAAAAATATAAGAATATGGGCTTTTCAAACTCAACTGTTAAAAGAAAATAGACAAGTATGGGCTCTCATACTCATTTGTTGTGAGGAACAGACGAGTATGGGGGGTCCATACTCGTTTGTTATGATGAACAGACGAGTATGAGCCCCCCATATTTGTCTGTTTTTCTTAAAAACAGATGAAAATGTCTTTTTTTATTCAAATTTCATCTTTGCCGCTCACATATTTGAACATACTCTAGAAATATGCCTTCTCCTTTCTTCTTCGTGTGCAGTGAGCTCTTTCTTTCCCTTCTTTAGATTTCTACTTCTCCTTTCCAATACTGATGCTGACAATTAAGTTTGTCTTCTCCTTCTCTAGCTAGTAGCTCCGCCTCTCTCTCTCTCTCTCTCTCTTCCCCATTGGTTTTCTCCCTCTCTTCCTCATTCTCCATCCATGTCATCCCATGACAAGGAGCAACATGTTCTTCCACAGAAGTCACCATTCGATCTCGTCCACCTTAAGCTTGTTCACAACACAAGGTAAGTGCATGGATGTATGTGTCTTTTACAGTACGTGAGTTTTTGGATGTTGAAAGAAATTAATGTAATTGATTGTAGGTGTGTATGTTTTCTATTTAAATCGATTGTCGGTAAGAATTGCACTTATGAATTATTCAACATTGATTGGGTTACATTTTGATGATTAAAAAGCTTGCTAAACTTGTTTAAATTTAACCTTAATGCACATAAGGTGTTTGTGAAAATATGTAAGAGAGCAATTTGATTGGCATGCAACAGTTCTATTTGGGCTTCGGGCCACAGTCTAATTAGTAGTTTTAGAAATATTTACATGTTTTCTTTTTTACTATGGTAATTTGTATAACAGTTTTTCTTTTTTACCATAGTAGTAGTTTTATAACAAGTTTATAACGTTTTAGTGAGAGAGTTTTACACATCACACTGTGAACTTTTCCCTTTTGAGATTGTTAGCAAGAGAGACAAAGGCAATGAGACCAGTTATAAGATTATTTGAGTTTTACTTCAGAATGTCAAAGAAGTTAGAGGAGAGTTGTTAATCTTTTAAGCCTTTGGACACACTACATTTTACTCACATTCTAGCAGCAAGTACAATGGGAAGGAGAAAAGCAGAAGTAGACATCTAATGTACCTTTACCCGGTTGAGAAGAGTAAATTTTTACCAACTTTTGCTCCTCCTCCTCCTCCTTCTTTTGGTAACATACGACGCAAATACAAGCAACCAATAAGAGAACGCCAACTACTGCTCCAGCAGATAATCTAGCAATAGCCCCACCTTTTAGACCTGCTTGTGTCGAAAACAATATCAGACCAAAGTAGCACCGACCTTATAATTTCAGCATATTCTTACCAACGCATTCATAAAGTAAGCAACTTTCTCAAAAGAGAGAAGGCCAACCTTTCGTGCTGCAAAGGGAAAAGAGAACACACACATTAGGATTAAGAAATTTAGAGTAAATTACAAGAACTCCTTAGTTTTGCTAAAAGTACGAATCCAATTCCAGAAAATACAATTTAGTGCCGCTTATTTTTTTAATACTAAAACACCCTCTATGATATGTATTTTATCCGAGTAGCACCAAATAAAAATAAAAAAGCAGATTGTTTTCATGAATATTAACTACCAAAAAAAATGCAAATAGGTTATAGAGGGGTGCTAGAGTAAAAAATTTCAAAAACTGGACTAAAATGTGGTGCAACTTTGTTTCGAGAGAAGTGCATGTATGTTTTGAAAATAGAGGGAAAATTTAATTTGCTCAAAAATATTACTAGAGAAAAGAAAAAACCTATGCATCTTCATGTACAAATCGTACACAAAGTAGGCAAGTTACCTTGGGGCCATTGGCACATTAGCGTCATTTTGGCCTGAAAAGTTAAAAGTATAAAATATGTGAGGCATGTCTAGAAATATTTTAGTATCTCATAAACGAGTCAAAAAATTTGAAAACATGATACTTGTTAGGTAAACATGGATCTGAATGCTTGTCTGACCTTGTGATATTTTTAGATTGTAAATGATCAGAAATGGTAATTATCCCATTCTTATCTTTCTTACATGATTCACATTAGTCAACAGTGAAATCACAAACACTAAAACCAAAAGTGGAATTAATTTTGAAAGAAAAATGATTGCTACGTTTAAGATTGTTCTTCTAATGTGGATAAAGAATTAGCAACATAATGGCTTCATCCTATGACTCAGTATCGATTGTCCTATAGTTCTTGTAAGTTGCTCTAGATTGTTTAGAATGCTGTGTTGGGTATAACATTCAGTCTCCTGCTAAAATATGATACCATATGGTCAGTTTAGTTTGCAATCATCCTTTTTTTTGGTTACGTTATTACTCGAAAGTATTCCTTCGACATGGCATAAAAGGGCAATGAAATTAGGATCCAAATGTGCTCAATATGTACATTTTACAAAAATTCAAATTAAGGAATCAAACTTTGGCAGATTAGAGACAATCAGTATTTAAAGAAGCTTGCAAGTTAATGCAAATTTCGATGAATCAATAATATATATATATATTATGAAAGAGTAAAAAGAACAACAACATTTCACCCGGGGAAAAAAAAACAGAAACAGCCAAAAAAGACCAGCTCATAATTTACCGGATTACCCAACAATAAACTATTGCATAACTCAACAGCCACTAGAATAACGAGCTGCATTCTCTGCAAGGACCAAAATCACTTCATAATACTCTCCCTCATATGACATCTTTATATAGTTACTTCATCAGTCATTAGAAGAAAACAGTTTAAGGTTTATGTCAGTCAAATATCAAGATGGATTGTCCTGGCTTATAACAAGGGCCTCTGTAGAAACGCTCGGGAGTTCTATTAAATGTCATCGAAGGGCCATTGAATTCCGCTAATAATCCGTACGAAACACAGGATACTATCACACTATCAAAATAGAACAACCCCCACCTCCTTTACATAATAAGTAAGAACTAATGGGGACTGGACAGTCCAGATTCATTAAACAATTTCTTTATACTTCATTTTTTAAAAAAACTTTAAAATATGCGAAATGGAGTATAAATAATCTTTTAATTGTCAACTCCAAAAAAGGGGGAAAAAGAAAACAGAAAAATCATAATACAAATGCAATAAAATAGAAATGAAAAAAATCTAAATGATCCAGATGGGTGGCGCAGCCGTGTAGCAGACAAAACCAAAGCTAGAGATGGGAGACATTATAAGAGAGATAATATTTGTATCGTAGACATCGGAGCTCAATTTTACAAAGCAGAAAGCCAAAACTCAGCCTCACTTGTGTAAGCCACAGGATCCAATGTAAAATTACCAGCTTCAATGCGAATAAAATGGCGTTTTTACAAAAGATACAAAATCTTAAAAGAAGACCAAACCGCGTGAGAAGAATTTATTATACAGAGGTTTATGGTCATATATATTTATATATGCTGACACTTGACAGAAAAGTTACTCTAAAATGACGATCAAATTCAATCATAGTTTATAATTAAATTATAAGACTTGAAAGAACAAATAAATTAATTTATCATCATAACATAAATTAGTGTACCTTTTCCTGGTATATATACACCAAACCACTTCCCTTGTTGGAATCAGCACCAGGATTATACTTCCGCAGCAACTCCTGATCAATCTTCGTCTGGTTCGCAATTGATTCCAGCGAATCCTCAGTTCTGAGTGGGTAAGTGATGAACAAACCATACTGTTTCAAAACGTGGCTATCCCCACAGTAACAGTTCACCGCCACATCGAGCGTAACAGAATCAGGAATATTGTTCGGCGAATAGCCATTGCGGCTCTGCAACTCCGAAGCTGTGGTCAAATTGGAGTAGGTCTGATTCGCAATCTTCGTATAGGTGTCTTCTTTCTGCACTGGGTACTTAAATACGTAACCTGGATTTGCCCCATCGATGCAATCGCAAGGGAACGGAACGTTCACTCGAATATTCCTTGGGATATAGTCTTGGCTAGTTAGTATGCCTGTGTTATAGCTGACGATATCCTCAGCCCTTTCAAGAACCGGGGATTGCATAATCTTCGAAAGTTGGGTAAGATTGTCTAATTGGTCTGAAATATAGTAGGAGGCCAAAGCCAAGTTGCATCGTTTCTTGCACTTCGATTCTGCGTTGAAACAAAGGGAAAATAACAACAACAAGAGGAGTGGAAACCCAAATCTGGTTATCATTTTCTGTACGGGATTGATAAGAAAAGCAGAGAAATGGAGATGTGAGTGTGCTGAATGAATAAGCAGGGAGAAAGAAGCTTAAAATTTTGGATTGTATAATGGGAATGTACGGAATGTTTCCCAGTGGGATTAAAATTAACGAACGAAATAATGGAGGATTTGTATTTGATGTGAATGTTAATCATTGAAGACAAGTCAATTGATGAGGAAAAGTTTCCCGCGTATTTTCCTCCGGACCGCTTAGGGAGAGACGGTAGCAAAATTGAAGACTGGCAACCAAAGTCAAAGTTGGGATTTTGTTAGCCGGCTGAAGCAGCTTATTGGTTGCGTCCTTGACGGGGTGGTGAAAAATCTTGAGAAATTGTAATTAGGTCCACGTAAGGGAATAAAATCATGAAATTATTCTGAAATGAAATCCTAAGAGATCTTATTATAATAAATTTTATTTGTTTAATTATAAAATTGCTTTTTTTTTAAATTTGTATTGACAACTGAAAGAGCAGTGGTTGACAACTTAAGGTGTCAGAATTGACAACTATCGCGTGATAGTTGTCAATTCTGACACCTTAAGTTGTCAAACACTGCTTTTTTAGTTGTCAATGCAAACTTAAAAAAAAAGGTAATTTTGTAATTAAACAAATAAAATTTATTACAATAAGGTCTCTTGAGATCTTAGAATAATTTCATGATTTTAAAGGACTCTTTTATATTTAATTCCATTAGGTGGGACCTAATTACAATTCTCCCAAAAATCTTTCAAACACCAGGGCTTTTTTTTCCCTATCTTAAAAAAAAAAAAAACTTTTTCCCTTCAACTTCTCTAAAATTATCAAACTCAAGACACAATTTTGAAGCGAATTATGCATCAACCTCATTAAACATGTACAGCGAAAAGAAAAAAGTAGTTCAAATAATTTAAAATATACATGTCAAAAAAAGTGCTCAATAGTCTCCTTGTTAATGATTATGTCCAGTTGCAAAATGGAAAATATTTTGATACATATGAAAACATATTGCACAAGATAAATTGCACCAACTCAAAAGACTTGGATTCTTTAGACAATAAATTTTGCCATGAATAATTTTCATCAATTTTCTCTAACACTATTTATATATGGGGTCAATGTCTCGTAATATAACCAAAAAAAAAAAAGATAGGCAACACTTAAGTTTATACTGGTTAAAGTTTTCTTAATGAAAGTAAGTCACTACCTACGCATTGCTTTGATGTGATCTTTTACTTTTATAATACCTTTTAAGTCTTTTATCCTTAAACTATAAATTTCGATAACAAAATTCAATGCTGCAATTTTAGATGCTAACAAAAAGTTTCCAATTGATATGATAATATTTTAATTCAGTCATTTTTATCTTAATAAATTAAAATTAATATGTTGATATTTAGAATGCTTTATCAACACTTAAAATTGTAATGTTGACATTTTTTTCCCTGTTAAATAAGATTAACATTGTTAAGATCAAATGACTAAAAAGTAAAAAGACAGAGATCAAATTGAAAACTAAACTACATTATTGCCTTCTCTCTCTCTCTTTTTAAACTAAGTTTCTAGTATATTAGTTAAATAACAATATTCGTAAAAATTTCATTTGGATGAAATTATTGACATTAATATTATTATGGATTTAAGATCTAGGGAGATCCAAAATAACAAGAATGTCACTTAATTTAAATATTACTCCTCTGGTCCTTACTATAAAACATAATTGTATTTAGGACCTATTTCTCATATTTATCAATTTTTTTTAAATTATACTTATAAATACTCTATCAACCATTATCAAATAGAAGAGGAATAGAGAATATTAAAGAAGATGATTATAATATTTTAGAAAAAAATCATATTTTTTATAATTAACTAACTTACTTAACTTCTTTAATTTAATCAAATTAGTTAAATATGTCTTATATTAAAGACTATTCACTTATGCTCTCTGTTTCCGCTGCATCAAATTTGGGTATCGGATTTTCATACAAGGAGGCAACATCCCATTTCACAGAAGCAGAAGAGAGTGCCATTAGAGCCACCACAACAGATCTCATTCTTGGACGTCGGTCTGGTTTTTTCTCTGTGCATGCCTTGGCTAGTTGGACCATCTACAAGTCCCATGACAGGCATTTCAAGTGGTTAGATTCATCAACAGATTTGAATTCTATACAGATTATAACATCCTAAAATCACTTAAAATAAGCTAATCCAAATACTCACTATGTCAAAAAATACCACTACATCCTATCATAAATATAAGAGCTAGATAAAAAGTTTATTTTAGTTCTAAATATGAAATCCCAATCCCAATCCACTATCTTTTAAATTTATAATTTTTTCCCCTTCTGTATGTCCATGTTGATTGCACATAGCAAGAAGATTTCAATCAAGAATAGCTATAATGCACATGATTAGAATGCAGTATTTATGAATTTTGATCTAATCGTTGTTATCATATCATGTCATTTGGAGAACTATTGCACAATGTGCAAAACAGTCAACAGTGTTGTGCAATAGACGACCACCGCACACATAGTTAAGGCCAGCTTGTGCGAGGCTTTATTATATGCAATTGCTTTATAGAGAATTTCTGCATTGTGATTTGCGGTAAGTTTTTAAATAGCGTCAATTTCACTTCGTATAGTAGATGATGTTCACCACTGTATTGCTTCTTCTTCTCTCTCTCCTATCTTTAAATGTAGGGGCTAAATAATTAATTTATAAAAATTAAAGAATTTAGTTAAACTAATTATTTGGAAAGAATATGTATTAAACTTTCTTTAATATGTACAATCAATAAGAAAAATTAAGGGGATCATAAATTTTGGAGGCAAAATGAAATAGAATTTTACATTTAAAATTAAAATAAATCCTTCAATTAGCTCTTATAATTAGAACCAGAAGAAGTATTTGCTATCAAGTTATTGGTCTAAAAATGCTGGCAAGTAACCCACATATATTTTCCAAACACAAATGTTTAAGTAGTTCATTATTTGCTCACCTTGTAAACAGAATCGAATGTATATTGGTCTTCAAGCCTAGGATCAACAAGCTTTAGAAGATGTTCTTCAGGATTAGGCTGCTCAAGAGCTTCTTCAAACTGCAGCAACCAAGGCAAATATAACCCTTAGTTATTCGATTAAAATGCTAGATATGCATTTAAAAAATCAAGACTAAATAAAATATTTATAATGGAGAAGTCAAGAATCACCAAAGAGACAAGGGTTCTCGCTTCAGAACCAACTTCACCGACACTGAGCACAGCTGCTTGAGCAGATATAAGTTCGCAGAGAACAACTCCGAAAGCATAGACATCGGTTTTAACAGTACCATCATTCCTATGCAAACAAAACATAACTTATTTTTCCTTTCTTACTTGAATGTATGCTAAGAAAGTGCACCTATTAGTCAGAAAACTTGTCCCTATAAACCATTTCAAGGAAAGCAAGGAGTTCCATACCAAGGAAAACTTTCTCGATATTCACATCCAATTATGTTAACGAAATAAGTAGAGCAGTGAAATAGAGAACAGATGGAAGCAATTTCTAACGTTGAGCAAAAAAGAAAAAAAACGAGAGAGAGAAGAAGAAGAAGCAATTTCTAACGCTTCAGAGCCTGTTTGGTTAAGTAGCAGGATCTCAAATAAGCCCGTTTAAATCCAAATAAGTGATTATGAAGCATCTTTATCTTGTTTGGATAATTTTTATAAAATCCTGATAAATCATGATTTTATCCTTTTACCGCACTTTTAGGATAAACAATAAGGAGTAACTTATGTGTTTGAAAAATCTTGATCAATCTTCAGCAACTAAATTTTCCCCAATCTACCCTCCCACACTCTTCCAAAAATCTCTCCTCAAATATTAACCTCATGCCCTTTTTAGTAATTATACATCCATAAGTGATTTAATAAATGAAAACCAAACATAATCACAATTTTTAAAATCACTTGTGAGAAAAAATATCCAAACAGAAATCATGATTAATCAGTGTCACTTATAGAAAGTGTCAAACGGGCACTAAGACATTTGCCTTAACAGAAGATACAAATAAGTGGTCCACAGTGTTTGTTATGATAGACGTGAGTGCTCCTTTTAGCCATGTTTGTTATGTGGCAAAATTAATCAATTTGAAAAGGGAAAAGAGGGATGCCCGCCATAAATTTGTCTTAAATCTACGGGATGGCCTCAGGTTCTAACTCCCACTTCAGCACAAAGTGCAATTCTTACTTAGCATAGAAAGGGTTCGCAGATATGTTCAAATATATAGAAATAGAATATTAATTCTATGAGCTAGCTACAGCCTGAAAGGAAAAAAAGAAGTTGCCATACTGGAGTGGTATATAACCGAATGTGCCTGCAAGCCCTTTAGAGAGATGAGATGAACTTCCCACTTCAATGAGCTTGGTTAACCCAAAATCTGCAACCTGAAAAGATGAATAATCAAGGACTTACAAGTCATTACAAAAACTGAAAAATAGAGATGGGTTCTACAGATATTGGACAAAAATTCAACCTTTGCACGGAAGTTTTGATCTATCAATATATTAGCTGGCTTTATATCACGATGAATATATACAGGCACTGTATGCTCATGAATGTATTCAAGAGCCCTGGCTGAATCCAGAGCAATTCGCACTCGTAGTGACCACGGCAATGGTTCTCTCCCTATCAAAAAATGACTTGATCATTAATATAAAATTTAAAGTATATTGCAAGCCGTACTATTTACAAGCTACAAATAGTATGGTTTATTTCTTAGACTTGTAATTTTTAGGAAATGTGTCTAGATAAATTAATATAATAATCAAATCAATGTGCATAACTGAAATAGATAATGGTGAAATGCTTTTCGCACCTGGATCACGTAAGTGCTCTTTTAAGTTCCCATTGTCAATATATTCATATACCAGGAAAAGACAATTCTTCTGAACACAATATCCGATCAAGCGTACCTGCACAGTTTTTTACAATTTCAATTGAACTTAAAATGAAGTAAACAACAATTGTAAACCACCCATAAGATGGATGCTTGAAATCCTGAACGTGCAGTCATAAAACACTGACACAGCTAATGACAAGGCAGAACATGACAAAACAACAGCATAGAAGCATATTAGATTAACTGTTGTGCATAAGCATATTACAACCAATGTTCTCATAGAACTTAATTGAAATCACATCAATCTAGAACAGCTTCTCACTAATTTTATATACCAATTGTATAATTTATAAGCTGTTAATTCTTAATGTTTTTAGTAATTTTCTACTGGGGGATTAGGGGAAAGTTGGCATGAACAGTAGGGTGTGCTGCGGTTCTGTTAAGGGTGTCTTAAATTGTGAACCGTGGAGTATGCGTTAGTTCTCTCACAAAATTGCAAGCACACGACACGATATATGGACACTAGTAAAGACTCCACCCACTAACTCAATTCACCTGCTTTCATACTCTGTTGCGCTTTATATTTTTGTGAAGCAAATGCATGGTGCAGAGATGATTCTCTTTGATACAAATTATTGCAAAAGTAGAACAAAATAAGCAGACGAGTGGAGAAAGACTGAAGAGTCGTGAAAAAGAGCAAGACAGATGTTGGATGAGTTGAGAAGCGTTTGAATGAGCTGAGTGAGAAGAAATTGTTCGTATCCTGCAGGATGCTTTTACAAGTAAAGAATGCTTTTACAGTAACCTCCCTGAGAAAGTGAGAATGATTATTTACAATAAACTTCTAAGTAAAAAAGTAAAAATGATATCAGTAATTCCAGAAATGAGTGATGCGGAGGGAAAAGTAGTTTGATCTTGGAGAATAGAATTTGATGCTATCAAGCTTTAAAATAAATCATGACTAATCCTGAAAAGAGATAACCTTCCAAGTCTAATAATGGTAACGTTCCGAGTTCAAAACAATGAAATTGTGAAGCCTCCAAGCGAATGCCAAGATTAATGTTGAACCCCTTCACTATATGAACACTAACATCTACCATATCACTCGGCAGCCCAAAAAACCATCAAAGTCATACATGATTTAACTTCTAAAGAAGCATTATATTTACTTATATGCTCAAAAAATACATCAACTTTTTATTCGAAAGTTACTATACCAGGTTCAGGTGATGAACACGTGTTAACACTTTCAATTCAGCAAGAAACTCTTCTGCATTTTGTGACTTCATCTTTTTAACTGCAGCTCTCTGCAAAGGAAAATCCCTTTAAGAGGTTTATTTAATCAGAGAATAAGAAAAGTAAAATGACAATAAAAAAGAACAAACAAAGTCCTACGCATCCTAAGAATATTATAATATTATCTGAACAGTAACCCTTCATGAGGTGAAAAGAGGCAAAACAACATCATCAACAACAACAGTTTAGATCCGAAATTTTGGGTTAAAATGTAAAAGATTAATTGAAATAATATCATTTTTAAGCCACAGTAAGAGGAAAAGAAAAAGGCATGGATGAAAATAATATCATTCTTTATTGCTTGATTCTTTCCTAATTTAAATAGTCAAAGATAAGATTTTATTCTCTTTTATTACTCTTTATTAAGTTTCCTAGGATAGGTCTGCTACGGCCTCTATAAAATCCTGTGCAACTCTTGATCTTTACACAATACAATAAGAAATTCCTCAGTATTTCTGCTCAATTATTTCCTAGAACCAAGGATTAGTCCGTACAATCCCCTTCAATATGGTATGGAAGAGGAAACTCAGGAAAGGATAGCAAAAATGACTAACAAATCCTAGTTACAGCACAGGAAATAGGAAAACAGTAACAATAAGCAAGGAAAGAAGGAGTTCCTTGGTGTCAGAGAGGTCAGAGGCTCTCCCAAATCATCCACTCCTTGGTTGCCTCCTGAAAAACTAACTCTGACACCCTCCTTGGGATTAGAGGGCTGTAGGCCATCCCCACGGCCCAATTCCGGCTGCTGAGTGTCATGTCCAGATTTGGGGTCCCTACTCTTATATACTCAGCCCACTTTAGTGTTGAGCCCATCACATGTTAATGTCTCCATTCAGTTGATAAATCCTGATTTTAATATATTGTTTGATATCTTTTTAGAGATATTTATCAATTAAAGTGGGATAAATTGCATTGATTGTAGATATTTTGAATCAAATACTGATTGCATGAAATTAGAGATTTAATAGGAGATCTTATCATATTTTTATCTCTTTTTAAATAATTGATTTTGGATTTGGTGATAGTATCTCAATTTATCTTTTGCAGGCCTTTAAAAAATAAGGAAATAAAGATAATGAGAAAACTGAAAGGAAGGAAACAAAAAAATACAAAAAAGAAAAATTGGAGACACAGCTTGGATGACATCAGATTATGATATTATCTGTATTTTTATGGATTCAAAAAGAGGATATAGAAATTATCCACACGCTTATCCTTCATATTTGATTGGATATATATTATATCTCCTCCTTCACGCAGGTATCACAGCGCCCCCCATTCCATTCCTACATATACCACCGTACACACACTCATAGTCACCACCTCACTCACAAGCCTTCAGCTCCTCTCCGCATATACCCGCCCACGCCATCAGTTTTCGTCTTTTTTCCCTTTCGGCCACATTCACACCTCATTCACACACCGTTTTCATATACCCCCCGCCCCACATTCAATTATCATATTCCCCCTTTCGGCCAAAGACGCACTTCAACCATAGTGGCGCTTTGTCCACCTATTCCACAGGCTTCATATCATCATCCATCTCTTCCATAACTATCATCATTCACCGTTGGCCCCTATTATTTGTATTCTACAAATAATCTTCACACCCACTTTCTCACCAAAGCCTCCATGAATTCTCATTGCTTCAAATATATTGCGGATTCTTCTAGAGCCATGAGAGGCTAATTTTCTTGTGCTTCTGTGTGAAGATGGAGGAGTAGCTTGAGCTTGGAGCTTCAACAGGGAGGGGAGTATTTAGTTTTCCAATTAATTTTCTCTTGGACTTCATTAGATTTTTCCTGTGTTAGGAATATTTCATTTGATTTGGAGATTGAGATTATGCATTATAATTTATGTTAATTGGATTTTTACAGTTTAATTTGTTGTTGTATTGCTTGAGATTTGAATTTATATATATTCCTTTGCAATTAGTAAAATTATTTTATATGGCACGTTGTTAGATTTTTATGATTGAGATGTATTGCAATTGAGTGTCTCCGTGAGCATTCTTTGAGAGGGAAACAAGTTTTTATTAACTCAATTTAAATTGCACGTCAAGTGGTTTTTTAAAAGTAACCTAATAACTTGATTACTATCTAGCGTTTAGAGTAATTAAGGTAAGTTTACTTGACCCAAACCGGGCTTGGGGTTGTTTTCTTAACTTGGTGTATTATTTTACTCCCATATCTTATTAAGCAAGGATAGCTACATTCCTTTCAAGAAGCATTCTCATCATTTGATTTTCAAAATTCAAATTTGCATTTTTCATTCTTTCTAAAAATACCAAAAAAAATAGTTAGATTTATTTCTTACTCTCTTATTAGTTTTATTAATTGAAAATCCTTTTTCAACCCTCCTTTCAATTCTTTGTCACTTAGTTAACTAAAGAATTAATAAAAAGCTCCTCAAGAGACTCGACCGAGTTGTGCTTTACTGCATAATTTGGTTTTTATTTTTGATTTAACCAAGGGCGACTAAAAAGGTTTAAATCATCAGTCATTTTAGCTCTTTGTACTATAACTTCGAAAGTGACTTCTCTTTTTTTATTCCTCATTCCTTCAGCATGAGTTCAACTATTAATTCTCTTGTCCATGATCAAAAGATTATAGTTGATACAAAGGAGAACACAAGTCTCTAGTTTATCTATCTTCTCCAGTATGCATATTCAAAGAAACTTTAAATACCAACAACAGTTTTATCACACTGCTATAAAATCAGCAATGATATATGGTAGTGAGTGTTGGACTTTAAAGGGACAACATGAAGATAAAGTGGCAATAGCAGATACGAGAACATTAAGATGGATGTGTAACCATACAAGAAAAAATAGGATTTGTAATAAACATATACACGGAAAAGTTGAAGTGGTTGCTATTGATGAGAAATGATACAAAACCATTTGAGATGGTTTGGTCACACAAGAAAGCATTTAGATGCGTCGATGAGAAGAGTTGATCAAAATAGATGCTCAAAAAGGAGTACAAGAAGGCCAAGAGAATAGTTAATAAAGTTATTGAGCGAGATCTTTTAATTAATAATATATCTAAAGATTTGGCTTTGGATAGAACTCAATGGCTTTATGCAACCCATATAGCCAACCCTATCTAGTGGGATAATCTTTGTTATTGATGTTGTTAAAGATGAATTATACTTTGCTGATACTCACTTTTTCAAAGTTCAACATTCTTATAGTAGTTGTGTTTCAAATCCACCACATGTAATGCTCTTGCATTTGGTTGAATGCTATAACTCATCAATAGAGCAAGACTAAAAACTTCTTGTTTGAGTATTTTTCACACAATATTGCTAAAAAGATTCAGGCAAAAATATATATATATATATATATATATATATATATGCATCATTGATAAGACTGTCCTCAAACGAATATGAATGAAACACAACTTTTCTTGTAAAGTGCATGTAATCAAATTTAATTTCATAGTACATGAGATCACAAACCTCGCCTCTCAGCTCCGCATAGTAGACAGCCCCAAAACCACCTTGACCAATTTTATTTGCCATGCTGAAGTTGTTTGTCCCTCGAGCTAATTCTTCATATGAAAACTCCACTGACTTCTCCACAGTAATACCTTTGATGCCAGTATTAACAGCAGCAGGAGGACCATTGGAATCTAAAATTTTACACCAGAATTACTATATTAAATCATCAACTATATTGTCATATTCTACACATTTAATGCATTTTTTCATCATATCTAATGCAGAAAGCATTTATAATCAGAACAAACGTGTTTTTACTATCCTTGTGGACCATCTATGAGGTTCAGTTTCTCATTTTGATTACAAAAAATACTTTAAAGCAAAATTTATGGGTTTCATACCCAGGAAAGCACATCTTGCACTAAAAGATTTTATCAAAAGTTACATGCTCTAGGCTCTAATCAACAAAAGTTAAATCTAAATTTGATATGGCTATATGATCTATCATAGGGGAAAAACTCCAGTGTGTTGTGGTTTGGGTTTTTATCTTTGATAAGACAGTCAGGTGCCATAACTTGTTGGCAACCTAAGGCCCAGGCCCAAACCTTAATCACTTAACCTAGATGACCTCGCAGTCACCTATATGTGCTTCCTGCATATGTTTATTTTCTTTACTTATTTATTATTTGTTATTCATCTATTTTAGGAATAGTTTCTATGCTGGTTTAATTCCTGATTGATCTAATCTTGGATACCCCATCATTCTCTAGGGTATCCGACCCTATATAACTTGTATCCTCTTTATTGAATAAACACAGGAAATATATGCTCTGTTTCAAACACAACTAATCCCCATTTGGGGACTCAGCTTGTCCCATGACAATAGTTTCTTTAGGCGGGAACCCTTGAACTGCAAGGAATGTCTGTTTGTCCACATGCAGCTCAATTTGCCAATTGAGCCACATATTGTGGCTAGGTATGCAAGGCTATGATAGGCTATATAGTATTGAGTTAATTAATAAATAAATAAAGTTTTGATTCCTATGTGAACTGCAAGTCAATAAGAATAATCGGACTGACATGGATATTGAAACAAACTAAATTAGCTTACAACCCTAAAAACTTGAGCTGATTAAATGGAATTATCAATCAGTTTTCTCCCTCAGTCAATGATTTTTCAGCTACGTGGACACCATGCTTTTACAAGGAATATGAATTATCCGGCAGCAAGAATCTATGATGTTTCATGAAATTAACTATATAGAAAGCATCAAACCAAAAACTTCTATTAGCAAGAGAGACAAGGGAAATAAGACCACCAATTGAACATCGTATGAGGCTATTTCAGTTTTACTTCAGAATGTTGAAGAAGTTAGAGAAGAGTTATTAATGGGATGTTTTAAGAAAATTAACCAAAGAAAGCATCAGACTGTAAACTTTTCCTTTTCAGATAGCTAGTGAGAGAGACAAAGGAAATGAGACCCACAATTGAGCATGTTACAAGGTTATTTCAGTTTTACTTCAAAATGCTAAATTAGATGAGAGTTGTTAAATCATTTAAGCCTTTGGAACATTTTCCATTTTACTCATGTTTTATTGAAAGTGCAATGAAAAGGAGGAAGGGCAAATGTAGGCATCTGTTTACCGTTCCTTGTTTGAGCAGAGAAGACTACTAATTCTCCAGAAAGCAGTTTTGCCCCCTCCTCCTTCTTACGGTAATATGCAACATACATATAAACAGCCAATAAGAGAAACCCAGCTACTGCTCCAGCAGATAATCCAGCAATAGCCCCACCACTTAGACCTGTTTCTTGAGAAATTATATCAGTTCAAAGTGGCGCTGACCCTATATTTCAGCATATCCTTACCAAAGCATTCATCAAATAAGCAACTTTCTAAGGAGAGAGATCGTCAAACCTCTTCTGCTGCAAAGAAAATGAGAACACACATTAGGATTAACACATTTAGAATAAATTACAAGAACTCTCAAGTTTGGCTAAAATTATGCAGATACATTTCCAAAATATACAATTTAATCCCAGCTTGAATTTTTTTTTTTTTAAATACAACCCTATATTAAATAAAACATACAAATATGTATTATGTCCAAGCATGCAAAAGTTTAAAGAAAATGTTTTCACAAATTTTAACACCAAAAAAAAAATTGCACTTATGCAGCGAAGGGTACTCTAGCAAAAAATTTTAAAATTGGACTAAAAACGTATTGTAACTTTGTTGCAAAATAAGTACATGTACATTTTGAAAATAGAAGGATACTTAAATTTAATTTAGTCAAAAATCTGATTAGAGATAATATTTAGAAGGACAGGGAAAACCCATGCCACCTCATGTACAAATCATCATCGGGAGAGTAGGGAAGTTACCTAGGGGGCAGCGGCACAAAGACACCATTTTGGCCTGAAAAGTGAAAGCAAAGAAAAATATTTGAGGCAGGTGTAGGAATATTTATAGCATCCCTTAGCTTTTGAGCATTTTTAGATTATAAAAAATCAATTGTGGTTATTCTCCCTTTCTTATTTTTGTTCGCGATTCACATTAGTTGACAATGAAGTCATCACTGATGCCCAAAGTAGAGCTAATTTTGAATGGAAAATGATCATTCCTTTAAAAATATTCCTCTAATTACGATAAAAAAAACTAGCAACATAACAGCTTTATTCTATAACTTAGTATAGATTGTCCTAAAGTTCTTACAAGTTACTGTGTAGTTCGTTTAGAGAATTGAGTATAACAATGGTTTTGAGTTCATAAATGATTTTGGCAGGTATGTGGGTGTTTGTTCTTATCAATTTTAGCATGCATACAGGGTTTTTGGATGATTTTCAAGAAAGTTATGATTTTGACTCTTATAATATGTGCTGAGAGATGAGATTATCGAGACATACATAAATTAATGTACCTTTTCCCGGGATATACACCACACCACTTCCTTTGCTGAAATCGACACCAGGATTATACCTGCGCAACAAATCCTCATCAAGCTTCGTCTGGTTCGCAATTGATTCCAGAGAATCCTCGGCTCTAAGTGGGTACGTGATGAACAACCCGTACTCTTTCGAAACGCGGCGATCCCCACACGAACAGTTCACCGTCACATTGAGCGTTCCATGGTCAGGAATATTGTCCGGTGAATAGCTATTCGCACTCTCCAACATCAAAACGGTGGTCAAATTGGCATAGCTCTGATTCGCAACCAACGCATAGGTGTCTCCTTTCTGAATCGGGTACTTGAATACGTACCCCAGATATTCACCATCTATGCAATCGCAAGGGAACGGAATGTTCACTCGAGCGGTGGTATTGACATAGTCGTCGCTTAATAATTGGTCTGTGTTATAGCTGATGATATCTTGTGTTGTTCGAAGAACTGGGGATTGCATGATCGGCGGAAGGGCCGTGATATTGGTAAAACCGACCCTACTGGTAAAACCGACCCAAATGTAGTAGGAGGCAAGAGCCAAGCCACATCCTTTCTTACACTTGGATTCTGCATTGAGACAGAGAGAGAATAACAGTAAGAAGAGAAACGGAAATCCGAATCTGGGTACCATTTGTATATGGTCGTGCTGAAAAAGCTAAGAGGGAAAAAGAATCCCAAACGGAAATGAGTGCGCTGATGAATGAATAAGCAGAAAGAAAGAATGACCGAAGCTCTGAAGATGGGCTGGGGAAGAATCTTCTTCCTAAAAATCAGGGAAAGCTAGAAATGATTCACAGAATGAAAAAGCAGAGAAAACAGAGAAAAAGAAGCTTTGAAAGTTGGGAATGATAGTGCGATAACTGTATTGGTGTGCGAACGAGCGAATGTTGATCATTGAAGATAAGAGAAAAGTCAAGTGATTGGTAATACTCTCCCGCGTTTTGCCGGGGAGTGATCATTGAAATGGAAATTGGAATCAATGTTGGGACGCAATTTTCCAATCAGAGTTTAGACTTGAATCAGGATAGCCCGCAGAAGAAGTTAATGACTGGACCCATTTTCCTAGTGGGTTGGCGAGGGCAAGAGTCTTTCTGGGAAAAATGGACGTTGGAAATTCAACTGAAGAGCTTGGGATAGCAAAATATCTCTGTTGGGAATATGAAAAAATCGTAAAAAAAGCCGTCAAAAAAAATACTCCTCCGGTCCTTATTATAAGATCCAATTTGACTTTTTATTTGGTCATAATTATAAGACCCAATCCATTTTATCTCTTATATTTATGCATTTTTTTCAAAGATAATCCTTCTAATAATGATAGTTTTAGCCAATATACTTAATTAGCAAGGATATTTTAAGAATAACAACACTTATTTATTATAAATAATCAACTTAACTTGCTTCCTTAATCTCCTCAAATAAGTCAATTGGGTCTTATAATTAGGACCGGAGGAGTATATATATAAAGATTTGTTTGTAAAAATTATCATCAAAACCAATACCATTATAATCAAGATCTATACTATTTTTTTGGTTGTGGTTTTTCCAATAATCTTCGTCTCTCCGGGGATAATCGAATAACTGCGCAATGGAATGGGACACCAAACATGGTGGGACAGGGAAGGAGAATCCCCTCTCTACTTTGCTTCTCAAAATCTCACCTCCACGTACCAATAAAAAACTACCTCTGTTACTTATCTCATTTAACTAGTAGTTTGGTTCTAAATATAAAATCCTAATTTACTATATCTTTTATATTTATTTATTTTTTTAAAATAATTTTTATAGTAATCGTATATGTTAAATATTTCATCAAATAGTAATTCTAACTAAATACATTATTAATATGGATATTTTAGGAAAGACAACACATATTTGTAACAAATAACTAACTTAACTAATTTCTTTAATATTCCAAAATGAGTCAACTAGATCTTATATTAAGGATCAAAATAGTATATAATTTAGATTTAATATTTCAAAAACTGTTATTATCATGGTACATAAATATGAGTGAAAAGATGGGTATTCATCTTTTCAAAATATTAAATCCCAATCATCTATTTTGTATTTGCTGGTCAAAAAAAACAAATCATCTATTTTGTATTTAATGATAAGGATGGGATTTTGAGAACAAAACGAGACAGGGATTCTGAGAGAATTGGAATCGAAGTATGTCCACCCCATCAATACAATTATCACTTATTTAAAAATCTTAGTGGTAGACAATTTTTACATACTTTTATAAATTCTCTTTAATTAAAAAGCATGCATGGACCTATCAAGCTTCGAATTCTAACTCACATAATTTTTTTTATCAGGAAAATACAGTGGGCTAAACATTTGAAATGGCAAAGTGTGGATATAAACTGAAGTCGTATAAGGAAAGATAACAAAATATGTTAGGATTTCAAATACTTAAAAACATAGGAATATGGAAAAGAAAGAAATATATGTAGGACTTAAGATGTGAATAAAACTTGAGGTCTAACTAAAGCCCAAAAAAATAGCTCTACGTCCGTTTGTTTAATATAAAATCTAGTTAATTAATTTAAAAATTATTTAAAAAGTTACCAAATTACTTTATAATATTTATATTTATTATTTTTATTCAAATTAATTTGCCTCATTTGTAGATTAATATATAATCTAATGATTTATATTTTAAAAAGATTTTGTAACATGTAATATAATTAAATAATATAATAATTTTTTTAATCTTTCTAAATTAATAATACAGAGATAGCAGTAATATTGTGGCCGCTTTTTCTACCATGTTGACAAATTGTCTCCCACGTTAGAAAATATTCTACGAGTCCCACTTGGTCAATGTCCTATGTTATTAGTCAATTAATTTAAGGAAAAATTTCGATTAAAGACGGCAGTTGAGAATTTATTTCAAACAAACCCCAAAATATTATGAAATGTCACTGTAGGACCAAAGGACCAAACTGAAATTAAAATTAAGAATAAGATTATAATAATACCCTTCATTTTTATTTTTTCAAAAAATAAATATTAATGATCACCGAAGTTCCAGCCACCGGAGGTCAGAGGTCCGGCCACTGAGCGCCTCTGCCGGAGGATGGGGCTTTCTTTGGTGGCCGCTACTGTAGCTCCAATGGCTGGAAGATTTGTTTTAAAATAAGGTGGCTAAGGGAAAGACTGATGCAAATAAAAATATATATAACAAAACAAACGTAAGTGTTCAAGTGTAAGTGAACAATAAAATTCAACAATTTACAAGTGAAATTCAACAAGTTACAACAAAAATTTGACAATTTACAAATAACATAATGGAATTTACAACCCTAAATGCAAGTGTTTAAGTGTAAATGAGTAGATGAAATTTGAAGATTTATAACAAAAGTTTATGGATTTACAACCCAAATTTGATGATTCACAAGAAACAACAGGGAAGCCACAACCCAAAATGTAAATATTTGAATGTGAATAAACAAGTAAAATTTAGCGATTTACAATAACAATTAAGATATTTACAACCCAAATTCAATAATTTATAAGAAACATGAATACTTGCATTTGAAGTTGTGAATTTTCTTATTAGTTTTGTAATGTTTATGTTTCTTATGAATAACTGAATTTAGATTGTAAATAGTTGAATTTTATTTGTTCATTTACACTCAAACACTTACATTTTGGATTGTAAATTTTTTTGTGTTTCTTGTGAAAAGCCGAATTTGTAGTGTAATTTATATTATAAAATAGGTCTTGTATTTAGAACTGGAATAGTACTTTAGATGTTACTTTTGATCCAATTTTTGAATTGAAGGCCCACTTTAACTTGAACCAGCTTGATATTATCTTAGAGTCTGTTTGGAATCACATTCATAAGTACTTATAAATATATTTTACGTAAATTAAAACAAAACTCTTTTTACATATTTTTCTAATTCGGTAAATCATAATTAAGAAAACTACTTATAAAACATTCTAAACGAGTTTTTAAACTACTTTCTCACGTGCATTAGAATTATTTTTTAAATGAGAACTTCTTACAATCAATATAAATATTTTGAGAAAAAATTATAAATTTAAGAGATAAAATATATTAGAGTATTATATTAAAATCAAATCTAACCATTCAACTAGCTCTCATATTAAGCACCATAGGTTGTATTTGATATATTCTAAATTTTTCTAAGTTTTCCATTTCATAGGGCAAAATGAACGGACGGACGAATGATTCAACATGGTATTGTTTTTACATACATTGTACAAACAATATTAAAAAAAAATTAATACACTATTAATAAATTGTACTCCCCTTGGTCTATAATATAAGTTGTTTATAGAAGCATAATTTGGTCCAAATATAAGTGACTTGAGAGTATTTGATACTTATTTATTAATTTTGTCATTGCAATTAATACTTAAATGTAATTCTTTGGATTTTTCTCTTTCCTTTGCAACCTAATTTAATATGGTTAAAGTTACAAAAAATTTAAATTTGGAACAAATTTAATGAGTCAACTACACATTCCTCTGGTCCTATTTATAACATAAAAAGAAAATATTTTTATGGTTCTATTTATAAATCACTTTATTAAATTTTTAACATAAATATACTTGTTCCTTATTTATTATAGTATATATATAGATATTTTTTAAAAGATATATATATTAAATAGAGATAAATTAAAAGGTTATTATATTTTAATAAAAAATTAATACAATTTAAGATTTTTTTAATCTGTATAAAAAGATACTGTAAATACTTTATAAAAGAAATAAACAAGAGTGGGGGAGTTTTTTTTTTCGTTTTTTTCGTTTTTTTTTTTTGGCCATCGAGTTAACTACACATGTTTGAGATGATGTGTGTGTATGCATGTATGCGTATATATGAATGGGTATATTGATGATCATTTCATGAAAGTTGGCGGGGCTCTAACGTTCATTTCGCTTGTTGGCAAGACCAAGTCATTTTAGTCATGCTTTTGAATTGGTCCAAGTCAACGATAGAACCAGCACAGTGCATGGGAAGCCCCTGAAGACAAGTCAAGCTGTTCATAAATGCCGAGGAGACTTTTGCCCCTAAAAATTCATATCTCTCTGAACAATTAATATCCACCCAACTGGCTGTTCACGTGCCCTACACACTCCCATGCAAGGAAAAAAAAAAAACCGGACCGGACAGGCCGGTTTGGACGGAAAACCGTGAACGATTCTCCAGTCCGGTCCGGATGAGCTGCTTGACTTGATCGGGGAACCATCAAACCGGGAAAAAACCGGTCCAGCCGGTAATAACCGGAATGAACTAGGTATTTCCTGGTTGGTCGATTAGCCTTTTTATTTTTGCCTGTCAGCACCCCTAAAATACTGTCGTTTTATTTATTAAAAAAATTTTCTCTTCTTCGGTTCCTCCTTTCCTTTTCGCTCGCGACTGTCTCCCATCGGGCCATTTTCCCTCCTTTGAAGACTGAACCTGGCGGCAGCTCACGCGACTCCCTCCCTCAAACCAAAATCAATCCCTACTCCCTAGCGTTGCCGACGGCACTACAGTCTTCGGCAGAGGTCGTTGTTCGGCAGAGCTCCAAAATCGCAGTCATAGCTAGTCTGATCTCCCTCAACGTCCTCGCAATCTATAGCAGATCTGAAACCGAAAATCACAGCTCTCCACCTCACAAAGTCGCTATTGCATCACTAGTCTGGCGGTTTGAGCTTACAAGTCTCCCTCACGTGACCACGTCCCACTTGGCCTTCAGCATTCGCAGTTTGGCAGTTCGTAGAAGTTGAATCCAGAGTCACAGGTCTCCCTCAAATCCCACTCGGCCACTCAGCATTGTCCCTTCGGTGCATTAAGTTGTGGGTAAGCTCAAAACTTTTCCCTTTCAGCTAGATTGTGTTTTTAGGATTAAAGAGATGTCTTTGTTGTTGCTTCTTTCTCTTCGGCTGTCCAAAGATTTGGGCAGGGAGGAGATGAAAATTATATTTTGATTTCTGATGAATACTTGAAGTAGGAGAGGGAAAGTAGATGAATTTGTTGAAATAATATAGATTATTGGATTAAATTGATTCTGGACGATACAAAGTATGAACAGCTTAAACTGATAAACTTAAATTGATTTTGTTTCCTTTGGAGAGATTGGATTAAATTGATTCTAGATAGATAAAGTATGTTTCAC
>NW_021634234.1:0-31434 GCF_004799145.2 Neltuma alba | reverse complement strand
GGTGTTAGACGGCAATGGTTTAAGTAAATATTGCTATAACCCTGTACTAAAAAAAAAAGAAAACAAAAAAAAAAGAACCCTAGGACTAGGAGGGGGCAAAAAAAGAAAAGCGTATCTGCAACAATAGCATAAACAGGTGTGTATGAAATGAAATCTACAGAAGAGAATTTAAGTAGCAAAAAGAAAAAGGCCTCCTTGTATAACTTACCGTATCATACTTTTACTCGATGAAAACTAACTCCATACAGTAACGTTTATGTTCTCTATTTTACAAATCTACAAAAGTGTTACTGGCCATCAAGTGAAAACGTTGACAACCTTGAACACTGTGTTCTCGACCTACTTTAGAGAAAAATTTCAAGAATTATTTCCCTGCCAAACCCGACCAAACATTTTCACAAGCGTAGTGAAAAATGAAAATAAGAAAAAAGGGAACCAATCACATTTTTCTTTTTATTTGTGTATTTAGAGGAGGAGGAGAACTTGGTCATGGCGCAGAAGCGCATGACAAAACTGAATTATGAACCTGCGAAGAACTTCCGAACAGGAAGAAAAGCGGCAGCTAGTAAAATGACTGATAAAACTTAACTACGAATGGTTCCTATGAAGCATGTTTCATTCTAAAACACGAGCAGTTTAATTTTACAGAAAATGAACATTTAACCACACAAAGTAACACGTGGAAGATGTCAAAGCAAATGCCTGAGTGCTACATATGCACATTTCATTAACTTTTCCATTTAAATACAATAATTCAATTTTTTACATTATTTTGGAATTTCAGTCAAGTAACACTCCTGAACATTCATGAGCCTTCCAGCTGCAGAATAATGAAGGGTAAGGTCCGAGAATATGAGACTAACTTGTAGAAGCAAGTACTTCTAACAAGGAAGCAATAAATTGCATTTGAGTCTCCTCATCTATCGTCAAGAACAGAGGCACGTGGACAAACAGGGATTTTATCCCATTTTGCTCTGCAAAACGAAGGGAGTGATAGTACACGTAATTGCACACAAACCTGCCTGCATCATCTGATGTCATCACATCATAACCCTTCTTTTCCAATTCCTTTGTAATCTCGCCCGCGGGAAGGGAGGTCTACACAGATATATGAACATAATCAACCATATGACCACTGAAACAAGTAGGTTTTCTTAATTCATGTAGAAAGCAGAACCAGCTGAAACAACGTCCTCCTGTCATTTCCTTCATATTGGCTATGCATACAAGTAGCTTTACCAGTCAGGTGGTACTGCTCAATAAAGACAAGTAAAATCTATACTTATTGTGACAGTTTCAAACCTTCTGGATGCTTAGGACCCAAAAAACAATAGAAAAGGAAAGAAAAATGACCATGGATTGAAGTTACCGACTGAGGGCCATCGAAAAAATCAAATGAACAACTCAGACTATTTGCAATGCTAAGAAATCAACGATGTTCTATATGAATCAATTAACACTATGCTACAATAGGCCTAAGCATCAGGCTTGAAGCTTAAAAGTACAAAATGTACCTCTCGTGTTCGCATGATTCCGCCATCTGAAGGAACAATTGGGACTTTCTGCAACATATGACGATTCAGTGAATGTGTGGATATTAACTCTAAAGACTTGATGGGCTAAATTAAAAATGTTTGCACAATTACGTTCTAACCTGAGGCTTCCACCCCATTTCATCAGGGCAACGGAAAGTAGCCTCATTGACAGCTTGATGCTCTATGGCAAACCTTGTTGCTCCACTGTTGACCCCAAAATGCAGCTATGGATGTAATTAACAATCCAAAAGTAAGTTGAAGGAATAAAAAAAAAATTGTTGAAATTAGTACCGATTCAATCAACTAAGTGCACGGTTCCATTTTTAGCTCAGATTATATACCTAACAAGATATAAAATAAAGTACTAGACAATGAAGCTTTAAACAATAAGAAGCTAGACAATGAAGAAATCACTTCATAAGCCATCTTAAGCTTTTTTACGATTCCCTTCTTGGACCCTTATTCTAGGCCGTAATGTTGAGATCCTCAAGTTCTCACAACTACCCTCTCCAGTCCAGAATTAGAATAAGCGGGTTCTAAATTATATCATCCTTTATAGTTTTGTGCTGAGCTTTTTATTTTTAATAAGGGAAAAAAAAGGGTTTAAAAGTTCAATAGTAATCTTTGATTACAGTTGATTCATCAGCAATATAATCTTCTTTTAGATATCAAGACACACAATAATGAAGAAATCAGGCTCTCAAGATTCAGACTTTTGCAATCATATGGGCAACTCACCCATATAATTTTGTTGGAATTGGAAGATTCAGAATCCTTGGGCTTGGGGCTAATAGCAGATTGCAAAGTCTGGTACAAGGTAACAAGTGCTCCTTGACCAGCAGTCTCCAGAATGCTACAGCTCCCAATAACTAAACCTTTAGGCAATCCCTTCTTCTTCATATACTCCGTCAAGTTATTGACAATTGTCTCTGTCGGGTTCTCGGAAACTCCATGGAATTTCTTGAAGCCCGTAACATGAACAGTCACAGTTGCTGGTGGACATTCAGAGCCCATCCGTCTTTGATTAGGCCAAAAATATTTTATGCTTCAGATAAAGTAGAGTTTCCAGATGCCTGCGTACAATGATGAGTTGGTTTTAGTTAAGGAGGCATAAATTGAACTGTTCGTCTAAATTGGGAATCATATCCCAAAAAAAAAAAAATCCTCGATTCATCATCACCAAATAATCTAATAGGGAAATGCTCGATGCTAAAGAAGACTCTGTGCTTGTTATGTACATTTGACCTTATCACGTCACAACAATATCAATAACTGATGAAATGTAAATTTTTCTAAGGCCAACAAAAACCGATGAAATTGAATTAAAATTGTGAGTATAACTATCACTGTAGCATGCAAATCTTTTTTTCCCCCCTCTCCATAATAAGAATCCGCGGAAAACTAGAAGGCCTCTACGAAGAAATCAAATTGGAGCCCCTAGCGAGAATGTATTTTACGGGGGATAATGAAAGAGAAAGGAGAGGGACGGAAAGAAAAGACTGCCCACGTTTGATGTGTAATGGAAGATGAGACAAACTAATAAATTGAACACACACACACACACACGTATATAATTGGTCAATATATATATATATATATATAATTTGTTGGCAAAAATATATATCATTTCCGCAAAATGTCCCTAATATTTTTTTCCTTTTTTCTTTTTTAAAAATCCCCGTCTATCATCTATTATCGGCGTCAAAGCAGCAGAAAGACATGACATCAGACGAAAAAACCAGATCAACAAACTAAGCTGGAACATATCAACATATTAACCAGATATAATCAGATAGATCCATAAACCAGCATAAACTCAATTCGAGATATGATCAGGTCAATAAAAATACGGATCCGCATGAGATCAGAGAAGATAGAGGAGGGGCGGCCGGAAGCAAGATTCCCCCTTTCGTGTAAAATTTTCCGTGTACCAAACAGCTTAGAGAACGTTGAAAAGGGAAACACGGCAACTTTCTCGTTCTAAGCCCGGCTATCCCAACGTGTCAACTTCCAGAGGAAAAAAGGCGTCTTGACAGAATCTCGCAAATCTCAAAGAGATGAGTTTGATTTCAAGAATTATATCATAAATCAGAAAGGATCGGATTTAAAAAGCGTAGACACAAATGTATAGAGTCAGATAACACCGTTGATCACAGAATTCCCACCAAAACCTCTTCAAACCCAAACATGTTGCAAGACGCCAGTCAAGTTAAGCTATGATCAGAAACCCGAGTGATTAAAATCGGGTATGACGAGGACCTGGAAATTTTACTCCAGATAGAAATCACCAAAATTGAATTAAGCATGTGTCCTGAAAATTAAGAAACAAACTTGGGGCCTTTTCCCTTACCCGTAATCTTCCAACAGGTGAAAAAGAGGACAGACCCACCAGTCTTACTCCGCCCAGAGTAGATTAACTCGTTAAGATTCCGATCAGATTTAGAAGAAAAGAGAAACCACAAAGCAGACAGAGGGAAGACAGAGAATTCCAATACAACAGAAAACTTGGTAATGGATTGGAAGCTCCAGGTCAGGGTCACTTTCAAACAACGAAGGAAAACGTTCAAAATGAATTGGATTGTCCCATCAATTATTGTTTTATCTTGTTAATTTTTTCTCTCAAAAGATTGCCATTGTTGAAAATGAGCATTTAATAAGAACGGACTTCGGGTACCTGACAATTCCACTGGACAGTAATTAGACTTCTTTTTCCCCCTTCTTTCAGGGCCTTAATTAAGTGCTTTCTCCATGGCTCTTCACCGAACCTTCAAGAACAGAAGAGCATTAAAAGATTCCTTTTGTCGATCTGTTGTGCAGGAAAAGAGATAGGCATCATCTCTCACTGAATGACTGAAGCATAAGAATAATTTTAAATTAAAAATAATAAAATATTGTTTGATCAGACTTTAATAAAATTGGAAATTCTTATTTTAATGAGAAAATAAAATTAAACAAATTAAAAATTATAATATTTCAATTCAGATTCAAAATCCCAAAAAAGGAATGTGCTTGATTTGGTGTTTTGTAAATATAATCAAATAACCAAAATGTCATGGTATCATATTTTAAAAAAGCTATTAAAATTTTCATTACTAGTACACTTTTGTTTAATATTTATTATTATCAATTCACAATTTATTAATAAATTTTTGATACAAAAACATTTTATTATTTAACTATATTTACAAAATAATCAATCAAACATCACTTCCTCTTATGAGATTTTGAAGTCTTAAATGTCTAATTAAAATATTATAATTTTTAACTTCTTTTTATATTATTTTTTCTACTTTAATTTCTGAAATTCCATAGAAGTTTAATGGAAATAGCAAGACTTAAACTGTATTATTTTAATTAAAATTATGAAATAGTTACTGTACATTTTTAGTGGTAACATTTCAATAATGATATGAAATTTTTCTTATTGTAGAGGATTGTTTTCGTGACGTGAAATATTTAGTGAATGTACCAATGCTTTTCTTATAGCAAGTTTGGTTCAATTGGATGAAAAGATATTGCATGTAATAATGATGTAAATGCTTAATTCAAATATTTGGTTGAGTCCTCTCCGTGCGTCGCGCGTGTGAGCTGAGTTCTCTCCGTGTAAACACGTGAGAGCGTTAGTTAGTTTTCCCTTGAGTGTAACGGCCTTTTGGCGGGAAAGGAGGTTAGGAGGTTCGGGGGTGATCAGAGCTGACGGTTGTGGTCGGAGGACGGCGGGCTCTCCGGTGGTGATGGCGTCGACCGAGAATGGAGTTGATGAAAATACTTTTGAAGAGCCTCTTGTTTGGAATAATGATGGAGGCAAATTTGTGTTGATTGGAAAAATTCTTTCGGAAAAAGAAATTAGTAAGATTACAGTGGAATCAGTGATTCGCAAAGCGTGGAACCTGCAAGATGGACTAGAAGTTGTGGATGTCGCTAGAAATGCTTTTCTCTTCAAATTTGCTGATGAAATAGAGTATAATCGGATTCTTCGAGGACGGCCATGGTCCTTCAATGGTCAGATGTTGAATCTAATAGAGTGGAGGAAGTTTATGACGATTGAAGAATGTGATTTCAGTAGGAGTCCGATCTGGATCCAACTACATGGCATACCTCTTGAAGCTGTGAATTTAGAGAATGCGATCCGCATTAGTAGTCGTGTGGGAGAAGTCGTAATGGCAGAGGATCCAAAGCACAATAATCGTATGCTGAGGAATTTCCTTCGTGTGCGCGTGATTTTGGATCTCAGGAAGCCTCTTATTACAGGATATTGGGTCCCAAAACCGAATGGTGAGAAGAATTGGATGTCAATTAAGTATGAGAAATTACAAGATTTCTGCTATCGCTGTGGCTGTATAGGTCATGATTTTCGTAGATGCACAAAGCCAAGGCTGATGTCAGTTGAAAAGAATGACGAACCTAGATATGGTGTTTGGACAACCACGACACAGGTGCGTACCTGGGAAGAAGCTTTGAGAATAATAAAGCAAGACTGGCCAGAGATGAATGTGAAGTGGCAGAGACAAAGAAATGATGATAGACTAAAAAAGAGAAGTCTGAAATAAGGTACTGATATTTTCTCTATAGATTTACCTGGTTTAAAGAGTGGTAAAAAGAAAGTTGCAAGCCTGATAAGTGATTCTGATGCAAGTATGGGAAATGACAAGCAGAAAGTGGAATCCCCAAGAACTGAGGTGTGTGAGGAAAATCCTGAATTTATTCCTCAAAATGATTGGGGGGAAGGCTGTAGTGGGTACAAGGATGATACAGGCATCTCTTGTGAATTACTTGACAACTCATATGCAGCTGGGACTACTGTAAGCTGTGATTATAGTGTAGAAGAACCGCTGGAGGATCTTAATGATGCAAAAGCCTTGGTTATTTACATTGGTAAAGAAGTAAACAAGATGGCTGAGGGTCTTGCAAACTTGAACCTGAAAAGAGGGGCAGATGAAACATTAGAAGCCTCAATTAACAAGAAGAGAAGAGTCGATACTGAGACAGATTCAGTTAAAAATGAAGTTTCTAGTTTTGCTGGAAATTTGAGAAAGATGAAAGCAAGAATAAGAAGGCAATCTCTGAGGAGAAATAAGGAAGAGAAGACTAATGATCTAAGGAAGAATTACAAGAAAGTCAACAAGGATGAAGGCATGGGTGGCTGGCCTCTAACAGCCCCCATGGAGCAATGAAGATACTGTCATGGAACTGTCAAGGTTTGGGGGTTGCCTTGACAGTCAAAAACTTAAAAGACTGCAATAGAAGATTCAGACCCTCAATCATTTTTCTGATGGAAACTAAAAAGAAGGATGGGAAGTTAAAACGTATAAAGAGAGCTTGTGGTATGGACAAAGAATTATATGTTGATCCAAGAGGCAGATCTGGTGGTCTGGCCCTTTGGTGGTGTGATGGAATTGAATTGGTGATTCTGTATCAGTCCAGAAATTTGATCCATGTAAGGGCTTCTTCCTCTACTATTAATATACCAAACTTTATTACTTTCACCTATGGTGCTCCTCATGAAAGGGATAAAGAAATAGTTTGGAGAAGATTACGATCTCTGGCCAGGGGAATTGATGGTTCATGGTTATGTGTTGGTGATTTTAATGAGGTAGGATCACAATCTGAAAAAGAAGGTGGTAGACCTGTTGCTTTGAGAAGACTCCTCAATTTCCAAAGTGTTCTTGATGATTGTGGCCTGATTGATCTGGAATTTAATGGAGCAAGATTTACGTGGAACAACAGAAGGTTTGGTGAAGCAAATATCAAGGAGCGTATTGATAGAGCATATGGGAATGTATCATTTAGAGAAGGCTTTAATAACGCTCAGGTTTTTCACTCTGAACCTATAGGTTCTGACCACCACGTGATACTGGTGGACTGCTGCTATAGTGATGAGAGAACCCCCAAACTGTTTAAATTTGATGCTGTATGGCCTTCTGATGAACATTATAATGAAATTGTGAAAGATAGCTGGTTGACCGAGGGGCAGACTCTAGTTAATAAAGTTGATGATTTTGTTGCTAGGCTGAACTCTTGTAGAAAAGCTTTAGTTAATTGGAGCAAAAGAGCTTTTCCTAATAACAAAAAAATCCTGGATGATCTGAGAAATAAACTGAATGCCTGTTATGAGGGACGATGGACAGAGACTAAAGCTCAAGAAGCTGCTAAAATCCTGAGACTTTTGGAAGAAACTTGGGATCGAGAGGAAGTGTATTGGTGGCAGAAATCTAGACTGAACTGGATCTCTTATGGTGACAGAAATACCAGGTTTTTCCATAACACAACCATTCAACGAAGGGTAAGGAATAAGGTGCTGTGCTTAAAAAATGAAGTGGGCTCTTGGGTTGAGGATTCTGGTAGTATAAATGCAATGTTTGAGAAGTTTTACAATGAACTATTTGCTTCCAAAGCTTCTGAACAAGTAGAGGAGGTACTTAGTTATGTGAGAAATGTAGTCTCTGAAAGTGAAAATGAGTGGCTGACCAGATCCGTTACTAATTCAGAAATTGAGGCTGCTGTGTTTGATTTAGGAGCTACAAAAGCCCCTGGACCTGATGGTTTCACTGCACTGTTCTATCAGTCAGCATGGAATGAGACTAAAGAGGAAGTCTGTGGTATGGTCAAGGCCTTCTTTGAAGGGAATTCAGATCTCAGAAAATTAAGCCTAACTCAAATAGTCTTGGTGCCAAAAGTAGATAAGCCTGAATCTGTGAGCCAATTTCGTCCAATTGGACTCTGCAATGTTTCTTATAAGATCATTGCAAAAATAATGACTGCAAGAATGAGAGGAGTAATGAGCAAGTATATATCAGAACAGCAAAGAGCCTTTGTGGCTGGAAGATTAATCCAAGATAATGTGATAATTGCGCATGAGGCCTTTCAGTATTTGAAAAGAAGAAAGACAGGCTCTAGACATGATTTAGCACTCAAGATTGATTTGAGCAAGGCTTATGATCGTGTTGATTGGCTTTTCTTGATGGAGACATGTTGAAATGGGTTTCTGTATTAAATGGGTCAGATGGATTATGGAATGTGTGACCTCTGTGAACTTTGATTTAATGGTCTCTGGAAAGAAAGTTGCAAGAATCATACCAAAAAGAGGAATAAGACAAGGTGACCCTCTCTCTCCCTATCTCTTTATTATTGTTGCTGATGTCTTGTCTGCTATGATACAATACCATATAAGCAATGGTGATCTAAAGGGCATAAGACTATCTAGAGGTGGTCCTATTCTATCTCATTGCTTTTTTGCGGATGATGCCCTCTTTTTTGTAAGAGCATGTAGGGAGAATTGTATGATTCTTAAAAAGATTCTAAACATGTTCAGTGCAGCCTCTGGTCAGAAATGAATTTAGATAAATCTTGTATCTTCTTTTCGGCCAATACTACTGTAGAACTTAAAGAAGAGATTGAGAATGAGTTAGGGGTGAAAGCAACAGCTGAGCCTGGCAAGTATTTAGGTCTACCTCTGATATGGGGGAGATCAAAGTCCTCTGCATTGGCTTTTGTGAAGAGCAAGATTTGTAAGAGATTGCAAGGATGGAAACAAAAGCTATTGACATTTGCTGGCAGAGAAGTCTTAATAAAGGCTGTGGCAAACTCCATACCAGTATACCCAATGTCCAGCTTTCTGTTTCCAAAGAAATGTTGCAAAGAAATTGATAGCTTGATCTCTGATTTTTGGTGGGGACAGAAGGAAAATGAAGGAAAGAGAATCCATTGGAAGAGATGGGATCTAATGTCTACTGCTAAAAGTGATGGTGGGATGGGATTCAGAAGCTTCCAAGCCTTTAATAAAGCTTTGCTTGCAAAGACTGCTTGGAGAATGTTGCAGAATCCAGAGGAGCTTTGGTGCAAGATTTTAAAAGGCATCTATTTCCAAAAATAGCTTTATGGAAGCTAAGAAAGGAGGGAAAGCTTCATGGTGTTGGACCAGCATTCTTGAGGGAAGAAATTTGTTAAAAGGAGGTCTGTTTTGGAGAATAGGGACTGGCAGCGACATCAGAATCTGGACTGATAGATGGATACCAGACCTTCCTGAAGGAAGTTTGAATAATTCTCTTTTGAATGAACAAGAGAAGGAACTTAAAGTTGATTTGCTGATTAGAAACGGAAGATGGCACTTGAGCCCTTTGGATGGTAGAGTAACAGATTCTGTGAAGAACTTGATTTTACAGATTGAATCCCCTGTGAAGAAAAAAAGACGAAGCCATATGGTTCTTATGTAGAGATGGCAAGTATACAGTTAAATCTGGTTATCACGTTGCTAAAGAAGTTGAGGAGAATAAGTTGCAGCTGAATCCTAGTGGTTCTTATCAGACTCCTAAGAAACTTTGGCAGGTGATATGGAATCTGAATATAACCCAAAAAATCAAGCATTTCCTTTGGAGAATGATGAGTGGAGCCCTTGCTACTAGAGAAGCACTAAAGAAAAGAAAATGCGGTCATGATGATATCTGTTCAATTTGTGGTAAGGAATCTGAAACAATTGAACATTTAATTCTTTTATGTCCTTGGGCTTCTAGATGCTGGTTTGGCTGCTCCTTAACTTTGCAGATTAATAGAGATCAAGCTGTTAGTATTAAAAAATGGTGTGAATCTATATTTCTTGACAACAAGGAGATTAATGAAGAGGGTAAAGCTCTTGCTGCTACCATTTGTTGGGAAATCTGGAAGGGAAGGTGTGAATGGGTGTTTAATGCAGTAAGAGTAGACCCAGAAAAGGTTATCTCAACAGCTTCTATGCTGGTCCGTGAGGTATGGAATATTAGAACTTGTACTGATAGCAGGAGATATGTAAGACAAAGGCTGGCTTTGTCAGAAATTCATTTGGGTTGCTCCTAATTTTGGTACTGTGAAAATTAATACTGATGGAGCCTTTTCCAAACAGTATGGTAAAGCTGGGTTAGGAGTAATCTGTAGAGATGGTTATGGAGCATTTTTAGGAGGATTGCAGAAAAGTGTAAAGCCTACACGGCTTTCCAAGCTGAATGTTTAGCTGTGAAGGAAGCTTGTTGTCAAGAATAAGTTTGAAGGGAAGAAGATCTGCATTGAATTCGATTGTGAAGAACTTTATAGAATTATTCTTGCCAAGTCGCTTAATAGGTTGAATGGCAAAGTGTGTCTATTGTTTCTGAGATCTTTCATCTGATTGATAGCTTTCTGATTTAGAGTTTCTCCTTGGTGTCCCGCCAAGGTAATAGAGCTGCGGATTTCCTTGCAGCAGCAGGTAGTAGAGAGGTGGAGCCCAATGGGTGGCTGACTACAGCACCACCACTCTTACAAGAACTTCTTTTGGCTGACTCAACTGGAAGAAGATCTGATGTTTCTGCTAATAGCTTTGTAAACTCTTCTGCTCCTTATGTTTGGAGTAGAGAGGGTGTTGGTTAGTTCTGTTCCTTGTTCTTTCGTTGTTATTGTCTTGATTTCCTTTGTTCTTGTTTGTCCTTGTGTTGGTCTTTCTGGTGAGTTTTTTTGTGTGTTAGGTTGTATGTTTAGGTTTTTTTGAGTGGTTTCTTTGGCTTCGGCTATTGGTGTTTGTATCTGATTTTTTTGGTGATTAATAAATGGACTTGTTTTTGGCAAAAAAAAAAAAAAATATTTGGTTGAGTCTATATAATGTAAAAAGGATTACACTCCTAAGACACATTAGTAAAGATACAGAGCTCGAGTGAAAAAGACATTATTGCCATTATAACTTTTGTAACTTGAGTAAAATACCCTATTGATTGCGTGTCCATTCTCTTTGCTACTGCTATCGTCTTTGCCACTTTCATGTCCTTGGTAAACGGAAGTCGCCCCAGATCGGGAAAGAAGTGTAAGGGAAGAGAAAGATAGTGGTGGCCACCTGCTTATAGTAGGGATGTGTATAGACTAGGCTGGACCGGGTTTGTTATCAACCCGAAGTCTGGTCCAATAAAGACCTCGGGTTGAAAAAAGACAGCCTGAAGTTTGGTCCAGTCCAGTACCAACCCGAGGTCGGGTTGGACTGGACTTGGTCCTCTGGACTGCCTGGACTAGTCCAAGCAGTCTAGGACCTAAATTTAATTTTTTTTAAATTTTTTCCTTCAATAGGAAACAAGATTGTAACTTACTATATAAAATTTTGTACATATTTTAATTCAAAGTTCATCAAATTTAATCATTCTCTTTCAATTTCCCAATAATGTCATGTTTTATTAATTAATCCTCATTAATATAGACCTTATATTGTAGAAAATATATACGCGTGCTCATTACTTAGGAAGTTAATAAATAAATCTTGATTATTTGAATAGACAAAAAATTTATATAGAAAAATTAAACCAAATTAAGATTATATAAATAACAATTAAAAAAAACCGGGCTAGACTGGACTGGATTAACTAGTCTGAGTGGTCAGTCCTTAGTCCAGTCCAACCCGATGAGACTAGTCCGGCCCAGTCTGATCCAGTCTTGTTTCGAGCTAATTTTTTCTGGACCGAACTGGACCGGGTTTGCTCAAGTTAGACCGGATCATACCGGACCACCAAGTTTTTACACAGCCCTACCTTATAGCCATCTCAAAGAGGTGCTGTGGTGCCTTTGCTCGTCATCAACCGAACCTAAGTGGGTCCATTTGAAATCAATCAATTTGCTGATTGAACAAAAATACCAAACACAGAAAACACGGGATGATGAACTTGATATTGATTGACGACTATAAGGAAAAGAGCATCCTAACACGCTTAATCACTGCTGCCATCTCCTTCTTCGAGAGCGAGACATGAATTATACTATTTTTTCTTTACTCTTTTACTGATTGTTATAGTATGTACAGACAAGTTTGTTTAATAAAATTTTTATTATACATATCACAAGAGTTAATTTTGTTTATTAGTTTATTATTATATATGTAGACAAGATTGTTATATATTTAATAAAAAAGTAAATTCCGTTATATATATATATATGGGATGTTTGGATAAAACCAAACTATGATTTGGAGAATAACTTATGGAGAATAGATTCTTAGGAGAATAGATTTTATGAAAAAATGATTTTGATAAAGTGAGAATGTTTGGATAGTTGTAACCAGAAGTACTTTTTTACATGTACAAATTACTAAAAAAGTACAAGTTAATATGATAATTACATAAAAAAATAGATTTTATAATGTATTTTAATTTAAAGAAATAAAATTATTAATAATATATTTTTTACCAGCATAATTAATAATAAATAATATAATACAATTAATAATTAATTAATATGTGTATATATATTTATAAAATATAAGATTAAATATGTTTATAAAAAAATTGAGGGGGTGTTAAAATAATATTATTGTTGAGATTTAATCTGACAGGCATAATCATACTCGCAAATTTGAGCCAAAAGTAGAATGTATTTACTTCTTTTGAAATTATAGTTTTGAGTCCAAAATCATGGTAGAACTGCGATTTATTAATTCCCCTCCCCTTTTGGCAAATTTGGGACCCAAACCATAGTTTGGGTCTTAAAACCATGGTTTTTTATGTTATCCAAACAGGCCTATAAATAGGGATAATTTTGTACTCTTCCGGTCCTTAATATAGGATCCAATTCTTGAGTTGATTTTGGTCCTAAATATAAGACCCATTTCTCATATTTATCAGTTTTTTCTAAATTACCCCTATGAATACTCTCTCAACCATAATCAAGTAAAAGAGGGAGATGAGGTGTTAAGAAAGATGATTATGGTGTTTTATGGTGTTTTAAAAAATGTGTCACTTTTCTTATAATTAACTAACTTACCTAACTTCCTTAATCTAATCAAATTAGTTAAATGGATCTTACATTAAGGACCGGAGGAGTATTTTGATATAGTCTTACTCCTCCGGTCCTAAATATAAGACCTTTATATTGTGTAAACATTATTGTCATAGTCTTATTTTGTATTTTGATATAGTCTTATTTTTGATATAGGACCGGAGGAGTATTAGTTATTCTCATATTTTTTGTAATCCAACCAAATATTTTTTATGTCTATGTATCATTTTTCAATAATTACGTACCAAATAAACTTATGTAAACATCATTATAGTACATTCTATTACATTTCATTCATTCCATTACATTCTTTAAGATTCATTGAACCAAACAGGCACTTAATTTCTTCTTACATTACCTCCAACCCTTAATATAAGAACTAGTTTGATATTCAATTTGATTTTAAATATAAGACTTTAATTATTTTCTTTTTTTTTCTTCTCATATTTGTGTATTCTTTCCAAAGTAGTTATTAATAGGTAATTTAAACACATATGATTAATACAAGTATTTAAAGAAAGATGGCATCTATTTACTATAAATAACTAATTAAACAACTTTTTTAATCTTTTTAAATTAGTCAATCAAATATTATATTAAAGTTAGAGGAAATATATATTTTTTAGGAAGAATCAAGTTATTTGATTTCATGGCACCAAAATGTAAAGTGCAAGATGCACCCCCAACGAGGGGAGAGGATTGTTTAAAATGTGTAATTATATTATATATGAATATGTCCTGGCCTATAATTGAATAGACGAGAAAGGGTCAAGTCCATCCCTATCCGCACCTAACGGATTCCTTCACTCAATCAAACTGTATGATGCTGCATATTTTGTTCTCAAGCAACCAACCCTCCCCTCTTCGCATTTACCTCCCATCTACGTGTGTGTGAGACATTAATTGCGGATGCTTCTCCAGACAGGGATGTGAGGGACTGCCCCTTCTACTAATTTTCTAGGGCACTCTATATCGTTCATGGGTATTCCTGTCATTTTGTTACTGTGGCTCTTACGTAGAATCACGCGGTATTTGACCTCTTTTGGTGGTCAATTTACACGCATTTGGTTCATTAACCCCACTCAACAATCAGCGCCCATACCATACCGGCTGATTCACCATATCGAAAGCAGTAAAGCAAGTAGGGCAAGTAGTAATATTCGGTTCCCTCTGACGAGTTCCCACGTTACTATAATAATTTGGTCCATTCCCTTTAATTTAGCTCTCTTCATTGATCACTTCACGGTCACACCCCTGTTCACACGCGCGAGTTGCTGTGAAATATTGTTCTCTTTACTCTTTCAGCTTCTTCTCTGGCGTACCACAGTATGGATGGAGGAAGAAGGAAGAGGAGACTGGACGGCGAAGAAGAAGATAGCGAGGAGCAGAAGATGGAGAAGTTCTTTGCCTTGATAAGAAGCACTAAAGAGGTGCGTGATCGCCTCTCTAAAGAGAGAGACAGTAATAAGAAGTTGGAGGAAGACAAGTTCAAGAATATTTGGAACCCAACTTTTCAACCTGAGGATTTCGTGCCCGATTATCAAGATTCAGGAACTAGAACCACCCACCCGGCTGGTCCTTCCAATGAGAAGGAGGTCGACATAGTACAAGACAAAGAATCCGAGCCAATCGCGGAAGCTGCGCCGCCGCCCCCGCCCCCGCCGCCTCCTGTACATGATGAAAAAGCTAACGAAGAAGATAAGCTGGACTTAGACCTCAATCTTTCTTTATAGCGCATTAAGCCGATTTTGTGTTGTGGTTTTGCGTCGGAAATGAGTAATCTAGCTTCAGAAATCGTTGTGACGGGCTTCTTATTTTATCCTTGTTTACTCCGACCATTAATACACCACATCTTGCTATACTTTAATCGAGTAATTTCTTTGTCTTTTCTCTACTCTCTCTCAACCCCTTTTCTAAATAATACTAGTCTCTCGTAACTTTGATAAACGGAAAGAATTGTAGGATTCTGGCCATATAGTATAGTTGCCTGAATCGCAGGAAAGCTACACATTATTGGTCATTTTTCACTCAGATGTACTGCTTAAGTTGTTAACTTGAGGGCATTGATTGGCCAATTAGCCAAGCTGAAATTTAGTAGACTGAGAGCTATTAAAGCCATCTTATGCAATAAAATATGGCGGATAGAGTGCTCCCTGATGAAGGACAGGAAGATGGTAGGAATGGGAATAGCATATTAGCATGGGTGTTCAAGCAAGTCTCCTGCCTGAGTTTGGACGACAAATTTCGATCCGCGTAATAAATGCTGGGCATTGAAAAAATTGTCACTGTTTAATGAAGGAGGGGGGTACGGTAAGTTGTAGTAACACGGGGAGAAGATTGACAAGTAACGTCAATCCGTGATTAATTAAGAGTAATGTAGGGATGATGCAATAACATGACATCAGGCGTTTGGGAAGAGCGGTGCAATAATGATCATGATTAGATTGGCATCATCCAAAACGCCATTTAGCGGTTTAAATTTGAAACCCTACAAGGGCATAGCCCACATTAGGCCCCATTGGACCCAAAGCCGCCCTTGGATTCTTCAACAAGCGTGACCGGATTGTGCACAACCTCTAGAAGTAGGTCCAGTCTCGCTACCTGCTGAATTATCAGGCTGAATCTGGACCCCATGGTAGGCATAAACTGCTGAGCAGGTTGGAGAGACATCGGATATGAAGGTTCATACGTCATCTTCTCTGGTAGGCTTGGCCTGCCTGGTCGTTTTCTAGCGACGGGCGCAAGGCACGCGGGTAAGAAAATATTCGGTGTGACCAGAAAGCACCTATGCATCCGGAAAGGAGGCCTTCAGCCGACATACCCTAACACATTGTTTGGTACGGGATTTTTGGAGGGGAGTTGCTCCCCTCCCCTTGTTTGGGTGGTGTAATTTTTTAGGAGGGGAGGGGAGTCCCTCCCTTTCCCTCGTTTGGTTAAGATATTTTTTAAAGAGGGAGGGATTCTTCTCCCTCCTCTTCCCTTCTAGCCTCCCCTCCAAAAATGGGGTTTTTTTGGAGGGGAGATGAGAGATAATATTTTAATTCCTTATATACCCTTTTGATTTGTTAACCTCTAATTAGTCGTAAACATTTTTACATAAGAGAGTTTTTTTGAGCATTTAACAAGAGGTTATTAAGATAATTGTCTCTAAAATTAGTGAGCATTTGTAAATTTTTTTTTCTCTTCTTCTAATTCCAAGAGGTTGTTGGTATTTTCTTTCACCTTCAAGGTCTTTTCTCTGATTGAAATCTATCACTCGTGACTTTTGATCTTGATATTCTATAAGTGTGTGACTATGTCTTGTAAATCAAAATTGGTGAATTGTATTATATATATAGTTATATCTTAACAAAATAAAAAAGTGAGAAAATTCATTTAAATTTTATGAGGTTAAAATAGTCAATTTTTTATTAGAACAAAATAAGGTAATATTAAAATTGCTCCCTCCCCTCCCCTCCAATCAATCCAAACAGGAGATCATTAAAATCCCTCCCCTCCCTTCCTCCTTCCTCCCCTCCCCTTTGTAGCTACCCTTTTTCCTCCCCTCCCCTTCCCTCCATCGAGCCAAACACAGCGTAAGGGATAATAGCGTAGGGCTTTAGGAACTTGTCAACCAAACTAGTCAGATTCACATGACGAGATTCTATTTTCTGAAAACCACTACCTCTTATGTTTGATATTATAAGAGTTTGTTGAATAATTCAAATAAATTAAAAAAATTAACTAGATTAGTTATTTGTAATAAATAAATATTATCTTTCTTAAATATTATTGCTAATTAAAAGTCTTTTGATGAAACATATCAAAAATATTTAATATATGTAACTATTATAAATACTACTTTAAAAAAAATAGATAAATATAAAAAATAAAATAAAATAAAATTTTATATTTAAGATCAAATTGAAAACAAACAAGATTTTATATTAATAACCGGACGTTTTATATATTTATTATAATCCTAAGATTCAATTTGATAAAGTTCGAGCTTTTAAAGACACCTTCCATTCAATAGTCACTTTCCGAGAACAGACACTTGGAATTGAATTAACAGAGAGATAACAAAATGAAGATGTCCCAAACTAATACATTTTAATTTAATACTTGCGTAAAATCAAGAAAGAAAAGTTATCAATTGGATGGTTGGACACTGATCTTGATCGTCTCCAAGTTCCTCTTGGAACCGTGGGGATATCAATTGACGCTTCAGACAGACGGAGGGATCGAATCAAAATGAAGGGAGTCTAGATGTATCAATTGCGGCAGAAGAAATCGAAAGGTATGCGAGGTGTGGAATAAGCCATAGAAAGTATCTTAGAAGCCACCATTGAATTTGCAGCCTCAGTGAAATGAATTCCGTCCCAATTCACATACCGAGTTCCTTCCCCGCAAACCTGATAACCAGGTTGACCGCATGTCACTCTGTTATCGAAATTATATGGGGGACCTCCGAATCCACAGCACGCCATCAATGGATTTGAGAAACCTATTCACCATTACGATCACAGTTCAGGCAAGGAGAATAATGTAATTTACAAGTGGAATGGAACATATGCTAATGCCTACCATATTTGGCGGCATTTGCAATGAGGTCATGCTTGATGCTATAAATATCCACATGAACTAAAGTAGCATCTTTCAGTTCAGTTCTTAGCTTCTGAAGCAGATGAAGCAGCGCCTCATTGAACAATCTTGCAGCACTATTGTAATGGGAAAGGCATCCAAGTGAATCCACAACCTTCGTTTGAGCCAATGAGATTAATTTAGGAAGACAGCCCAATGGTCCGGTGTTGTGAACCCAGAACTTCCTGGCACCTTCATTGTACAAACTCTGCATATATTACCCCATATTCAGTGTTATTCACCTTTAATGAAGGTTTTTCTATCTTGATCATTTGACTCGATAATTTCAAGAATCATTGGACTGACCTTAATACCACTCTCAATTTCTGCAACAACCGCCGGGATTCTCTTAACGACTTGCGCATAAGAAAGGTTCTTGGAAAAGGAATCGCCAATGTCATTCTGTCCAATATCAATCATGTAGAGTGCATTTCGAAACCCGGCATCGTTGATATGATTTCTAGCACCTAAATTATAAGGATGTGAATAGTTTACAAGCTCAGCATTCGCTACAATCTGAGAGCAATATTCAAGCGGATGTATCTGATCCAACAATCCACTCAATAGTAAACTACTGGAACATTAAAAAAAATATTTGGAAGAACAGAAAAGTCGATATGAATGCATATTCTCGAGAAATCAGTCATGAAAAAAAGAAAGGAAGAAAAATTGACAAATTTTTAAAAGAGGGGTCTGCAAGAGCGAGCGAAGTTTACCGGAAGCTACAAGTTCGAGGGTACGAGCCTTGAAATGGAGGAACTGCATGATCTGGATGTTCAAAGCGAATGGAACAAATTCTGGAAGGGTAGAGGACCCAACCACTGCAAAATTTGCTCCATTTGAGAACGTAGATCCTGACAAGGCGTCCAGGTATGGAGTCAAAAGACTTGCATTCAAACTCTGGCCTGCACATTTAAAAACAAATTAAAATATGAAAAATATTTCCGCACCAATCATTTTTTTTTTTCAGTTCAGCTTCTTCTAAAATTGAATTGTTCAATGCGTCAAATTTTTCCACCACCTTACACTTCGTTTGCTGCCGTGTGAAATCGTCACCATTTTTCCAATCCACCCCCCCCCCCCAAATTATGAAACTTGTCACCGCATGGTTTTCCCAGCAAAAGATGCGAAAGTCCAATGTGAAATACAGGATACTACCATCAGACATGGCACTAGAATTTATAGCAGCAGGTTACTACAAAATGATAATCAATCTGGGAATTTTCAAAACGAAAAAGCACCGTCTGGAGGAACACCTGATTTGCCTCACTAGGCACCTCGAATACTTCCTCTGTCACTTGGACTGCATTATCTTGTGTGTTTTAAAGAGGGGAAAAGACACAACTTCCTATCGTGCAGTCAGTTCAGTGATTATACAGATGGAGGCACAAGGTCTTAAATCTTTCAAGGATCTACTCTATATTTTGATTTTTGGGCCCAGGACAACCATGGTTTATTTACCAGAGTTTAAGACTGGAAGCCACTATTGCTGCGGGAACAATAGAGCTTTTTCTTTCTTCTTTTTCTTCTTACGTCAAACATAATGGAGCTTAGATATATAATACTGATTCTGGTCTTTAATATAAGATCTTGTTTGACTTTTATTTTGATTCTAAATATAAGATCCAAATTCACTTTGTCTCTAATATTTATGTATTTTTTTTCCAAGACAGTCCTCATAGCAATAGTAATTATAGCCAATACACTTAATTAATAAAGATATTTTAGGAAAGACAACACATATTTATTACAAATAATTAATTTAACCTATTTCTTTAATCTCCTCAAATTAGTCAACTAGTTCTTATAATTAGAACCGAAAATAGTATCATATATCTAATTATGCTGATGTAAAAGCCAATTAATTCATTCGAAAAGGTTACGAAAACTAAACAAATTAATGATATCATATGTTAAGTAATCTCTCTAAAATATTAATACATATATTGTATATTAATTTATAAGTTAGGCAAATTATTAATTTAAATAAAAATGATAAATATAAATGTTTTAAAATGATTTATTTAACATTTTAAATATTTTTTAAATTAGTCAATTATTTTTTTTAGCTATATATAAGTATCCTTATATCAGAAACAATCCTATTCAAAATACTATCAGACACTAAATATAAACCTTTCCTGCAAAAATTGGAAACTTGAGTTTGAATACCCGCTAATTAATAAGTCTTATATTAAGGGTTTGTTTGGAACTTCGTTCAAAACAAACTTTTAAACAAATTTACGTGAACCGAAATAAAATTTTTTTTTATATATTTATCTCATAATCTGTAAATTATATTTAAAAAATTACTTATAAATCAATCCAAACAAGTCTTAATCTGCTAGGGAAGCTGGAGACGGTGGCCTAGTCCTAGTCATGACCTGCGAGTCATGAGTTCCTTGGATTTTGGATGGCCCCGCCGTTTACCCCCGCCGTTTACCCCCACCGCGGAAAAACGTCTCCTTGTGGGTCCCGCTCCTTGGATCATATGAAACAGCCCATGTTGGAGTCGATGGGATCGGTAATGGGCTTTGATACGATAGCCGAATGTGGACCCAACTACTAGGACGTCCCAGGCCTATGCCAACTTTGAACGACATTACCACCAAGGGTTGGACCAATCAGTAAGAGACAGGTTCATAACTGATAAAATCGTGAGTTTGAATTCCACTACTGATATAAGGATTTTGTTAGTAGCTAATCTATAAATATCTTTATAAACACTCTCTGAACTTAGAGACATATCCTGATGCTAGTGGCTTTCAGATTCAATTCACCTAAATTTTTTTTCTTAAAAAAAAAAAAAACTGTGAACGCCATTACTTACTGACGCTAGATTCACTCCCTCCCTCACTGATTCATTCCTTAATCAGACGGTCATTATCGGATCATTTTCGCCCTGCAATATTTTGTCGGCGAACAGAACACCACCGACGATATGTCATAATCGCCAGCTCCGCTCTTCGGAGGCGGGGGCTGAGATGTATCACCGTGTCCTTTCCTTTCTTATTTTTTGTTTTTAGAAAAAAAAAATACTAGTATTCTTAACTTTGTCATGGATATCCAACCTAATCGAATCAATCAGATGCGGTGATTGTAGCCGTGATAAACTATAGTAGCCACACATTGAGAGAGGGGGGAAGACTTACAGAGAAAATCGATGATGAGGCGTCCATCGGACAAGCGACCGGTGGATCTGTGGAAGAAAGTGCGGCCATTAGGAAGATTGATGGGGAAACCGAGTCCGGAAGCGAGTCCTCCCGTGTCGGAGTTAGAATCGCCGAACACAAATATGACGGCATCCTTATTGCATTGAGCCACGGCAAGAAGCGCAAAGGAACAAATGAAGAGTAGCTGCAAGGAGAGGGAAAGAGAGAGAAAAGCCATACTCACTGTTTTTGTGGGGCTCCTGGCTACTCAGCACCACTTTGGAAGAAAGCTTGCCCCTCCCACTGTTTGTGTTTAAATGTGGTTGGTACTTTTCTCATTTCCTCTATTACCCAACCTCAATTTCCTCTTCGTCCTCATGACCTCATCGCTCCCTCAGCTTCAAAGGGTAGATCCTCAAATTTTTTTTCAGTTGTAGTTAATTTAAATAAAATCCAGTAAAATTATGGTGTTAATTAAGTTGGTAACCATAGACCAGCACTGACTACGCTGAGACCCTCTTAATCTTTCACGTGCATCAGGAACAAGGACTTTTTTTTTTATGGGGTCCTTCAGTGTCTTCACCCCAATGAAAAAGGTGAATGGAAGACCAAAATAATAGGATTTTTTTTTTCCCGGTTTTCCCACGAGAGCTGTGTAAACTTTGAAGGCCAAAGCCAGTGTCGCTAATGCGTGGATTGGACCATCTGGTCAAATTGTTTTAACAAAGTAAGAAATGTCACGCTTTTCACTAAAAAAAGTAATAAATGTCACAAGCTTTGAAGAGGGATGTCGGGGTCGCATGCTTAAGAGGCTGCCTTTCTTGCCAAAAAAGGAAACAACAACAAATTACTACCAAAAACGGAAAACTTGGAGGGCTGTGCAGGAAGGGAAATATTAATATAAGTTGCAGGCCGTTTTTAACAATATACTCACCGCGACTTCTCTTCCCATCTGGTCGTCGGAATTGGAAGAAGATGAGTAACAGTAATGGCGGATGTTATATTATTAGTAAAGAAAGTACTCAAAGTAGTGCTCCTTCGGTATTCAATATAAAATTTATTTAATTAATTTAATTAGATTAAAAAAGTTAAGTAAATTAGTTAATTATAAAAAATATAATGTTGAAATTATACGAGATATAATATATTTTTTTAAAATATCATGATCATCTTTCTTAATATCATCCATCATTCTTCTACTTGATTTTAATTAAGAAAATATCAATAAGAATAATTTTAAAAAATTAATAAATATGATAAATAGGTCTTATATTCATGATCAAAATCAACTCAATGAAATATTATTTTTGAATAATTTTGTCTTCATTTTTCTGGATTTCTATATTTCTCATGGACAAAGAAACGGCGACTCTGAAATTTAGGAGAAAAACGTCAAATTGTAGGCTAAAGCTGGACAACTATTTCTCACTACGACAGAAAAAAAACAACGTATTATTAGCCAACAGTTGTCAATTTGTCGTGCTATTCCTTGGGATCAAACTTGAAGAATATATTACACTGACCAGAAAAAAAAAAATTTGGGGGGGGGGGGCATATATAACTGCATTTGCATTTTATAGTGCTTGTAAACAATTAATTGACATTAATTAAAAACCCCAACCCCATCACACGTCGTCTTCAGCCAAAGAAAACAACATATCCCCGTGGTGGGAACTGGAGCATAATTTCTTCCTCTGTTAATACGGACATTCTTCAAGAAAACGCAGACAATTAAGAACCTCTGCAAGCTATTTAAGATTAAGACAGCTATATATTTTCAGAGATTTCAAAGATCAACGGAGCTCTTCAACGCAGTATGAGCTATACTATGGACCTGCTAGAGTTAATAACATAACTTGATATTATTAAAATAAGAAATATTAAGCAGTTGAAGAGTAAAGAAGGATGAAGATATTGCAGCCAAAAATGACCAATGTGGGGAAAAAGATCTCTGCTGCTGATGGCAAAGATGAGATGAAATTAATTATGGGGAGTGATCAGAGGAAGGGAACTAAATGGGGACTCGAGAATCAGGAAGAACAGGGGCGCGTGACCAGTGACATAAGACTAGAATCAGGAGACACGATGGAAAGGGGCTTTTTTCGAAACTCATTTCATACGCGTGGCTCTCTGCGTCGACGTCGTCCGACTCCATTGATCGACCCTTTTTCAGAACACCTTTCTTCCCTTCCTCAACTTCTTCGTTTTGCTCTACACCACCAACTCTATCTCAAAATAGTCCCTTCTTTCTCGTTTTTGGTTTTTGAGTGATCTCTCATCTATCCTACGTTTTACTTTACTTTATCGCCAATGATTATTATTGTTTGCGGCGTTATATATATATATCTCCCTCTCCCTCTCGGTACTCTTACGCATGTCAAGTTTATGGCGTGCGCTAGCTGCTTCGTTACTGGAAAGAATACATCATATCATAATTTTACTTAAACTTGCACGTAAATCTTTTGTTAATTAAAATGACTAAAAATGCAGAGCCGTGGCAAAGTTGATATTGGAGAGAGCGTCAACCTCAAGACCCCTGCATTAGGATGATGCATCATGTGATGGAGCACATGCACGAGGTGGTTGGAGGCGTGAAGCAGAGCAGAGAGAATTTAGTGCGGCTGGCTGCCACGTCAAATTGGTGTTTCCGAGACCAAAAATAAATGTGATTAAGTGAGGTTCCAATAGGAAGAGAGTGGAGCCCACTTCAAATAGCCGCTGGTAGGATCGCCGTCTCTTGAAGCAATCCCCCGGAGAGTGAGAGACTCAAACCCTCCTTGCCTTTAAGACAAGACACCGCAGAGTATATGAGTGCGCGGAAGCCGCCGCCGCATGCATTCTCTTTACGTGCACCCGGCGACCACCTCATCCTATTTATTGTTCTCGCTGACATGGCCTTGCCCTTTTACCTAATTTCAATTAAATGCCTCTCTAACCACCAGGTCATTGTTAATCAATGCTCATCTCCTGTTCCTTCAAACCTGTTTCTTAATACTACTTCTGGTTTCAATTATAAAACCTTATTTGTAATCTATAAACGAGGTTTTATAATTAAGATCAGAGGTAGTATGTACTAATATTCCTACATGTATGAACTGTTAAGTCCCGGTAGCTACTAACAATTTATAACTGCTTCCTCCTATACGTTAAAATTCTCTAATCATCATTATCGTTACCAACGCATCAACATCAGTATAGCATACTCCAAAATTAAATTATACAGTTTTGCACGAGCCCTAATGGCTATAAAGTATAAATGCTCGGATCAACTTTAGTTTATGCGCAATGAGTATTGGAAAGGTTATATGCATAATTTTGAATTTATTTATGCTAAAATATCTGATGAATTTATTTATTTTTATATCCCTGGAAAATTAAATACTTCACACTACACGCTATACTAAACCGATGTGGTAACAAGAAATTTAAAGAAGTTATGAAAGAATCCAAATGTCAAGAAAATCATTCGTCACGTTAAACGTCTCTTATTCACATTACGCCCACGATTTTCCTCATAGCTTTCGCCTCCTTTCTTTCTTTTTCCTTGTATCTCTCTCGAACCTCAAGCCACTGTTGCATTTCGCACTCTATAAAAGCATATCGACTCTCTTCCATCTCAGCGCAGACGAGATAAGTGGAGAAGATAACGAAGGCCAGAGGGAGAAGATGGCGAGTGGATTCCTTCCATTTCTGGCGATGGCTTTCGTGCAGCTGGGGTACGCAGGCATGAACATCATTTCAAAGCTTGCAATGCAATCTGGCATGAACCCTATCGTCCTCGCCGCTTATCGCCAAATCTTCGCCACGCTCGCCATTGCTCCCTTTGCTTACTTCTTCGAACGGTATAAATGTCTTCGTTATTTTCATTTATATCTATCTGTTCTTTCGCCACCTTCTTATTTTCTTAATCATACATGCATGCATCAACATCAAACACCTTACCCTGCCTTTCAAATTTCAGTTACTGCTACTCTGCTTATATATATTGTATAGCCTCATCTTTTTCATGCATCTTTTTGACGTCTTCCTAAATCAAAAGTAAATTCAAACCTTGAAAGCTTTCTGTAACAAGTGTATGAAAATAGTTCGAATAAGAACATGGGATCAGAAACAAACAACTGAAACCGAGTAAATGAGACTGTCCATTTAGTCTGTCGCCTTCGATCATATGTTCAAATGCACTGAAAGAGAGCCTAACTGACGTGATCGGCAAGGGGGTGGAGACAATTTTTTAACGTTTTCCTTAAAATCGGGTGCTACTCTCCGGGACATGCGCACGTAGGGTTGGCCTCTTGCGTGTTTTGGAAATAAGTGATCGGTGCAAGGCAGCAAGAGTAATCTTAACTATATACTTTTCTGTACAAGTTTTCCTTAGAGTGGTCTTGTTTATATGAAATAAGCTAAAGAGATAATATTACTTGTGAAAGAAAAATAAGCAACGACCACGCACTGGATCCAGATTCTCTGTTTATCTGCCTTTAATTTTTATTCTTGTTTTGTTTTGCAGCAAAACGGTCCCCAAGTTGACCAGGCCCATTGTGTTCCAGATATTGCTTTCTTCCTTAACTGGGTAAGCCTTTGGTCTGTACCTCATTCTCACGCTCGGCCTTGTTTTATTTGTTCTGCGCGTTTAACCTAACAAGCGTTCGCCCAGATTTTTAAGTATGCCGACTTGAAAAGGGGCTGCGATGTGTTCATATTCGTCTGTGTGAGTGGTGTATTTTTCATCTCTAAAATTGAGTCGGTTTGAGGATGAAATGATGCAGGGTAACTGGAAACCAAGTATTTTTCTTCCTGGGCTTGAAATACTCTACTGCCACAATTGCATGTGCGATGACAAATTTGCTCCCAGCTTTTACCTTTATCCTTGCACTCATCTTCAGGTGCGTCTACTACACACACACACACATGTGCAACTATGTTTTCAGAATTTATAGTATTGTTGGCAGTCTTAAATACTTGAGGATTAAAAATTTTATTTTTGGTCTGTGGTGTGGGCAGACAAGAGTACCTGAAAATAAGGGCATGGAGTGGGCAAGCAAAGATAATAGGAACTGTATTGTGTGTGGGTGGAGCCTTGGTATTGTCATTCTACCATGGAAATGTCATTGACATAGGTGAATCAACTATTCACTGGGGATACGCAGAGAGAATGCAAGCAACAAGCTCCTCTGCCAAACCCAATACGTTTCTTGGCCCTTTCTTCTTGGTTGTTAGTGCTCTCGTCTGGGCAGTATGGTTCGTCGTCCAAGTAAAGCTTCATGCGCCTACCTCTTACGTTGTTCCTCACAATTTCTCCCTACAAAGTAATAGTAATATGATAACAATAATAATAATTCTTTTAAATATCAGGCGGACATGGCAAAAATTTTCCAGCTCCGTACACGAGCACAACCTACATGTGCTTCTTGGCGAGCTTCCAGTGTGTGGTCATTGCTCTGTCTTTTGATCGCAGCGCTTCAGCTTGGTCCCTCGCAAATCCTATCCGAGTCATTTCTGCTCTTTATTCGGTTTGCTGCCTTCTGCATTCTATAAACTACCCCCACTTCCAGTTGCTAGTACTTATTGTTAGCGTTATCAATTAATTAATGTGGTAATATGTACTGGTTTCAGGGGGTTCTTTGCACAGGAGTGGCGTATGGGTTCATGTCGTGGACTATTGAGAGGAAAGGTCCTCTTTATGTGTCTGTGTTCACCCCCTTGCAGCTCGTCATCACTGCTTTTATCAGCTGGGCTCTGCTTCGCGAGGAAATATACGTCGGAACGTATGAAATATAATATACATTTTCCGCTTCAATAGTTACCGATCATATATAAATGTTTGGCTTTTGATTCGTGTTCTATATTTGGTTCAGTGCTATAGGGTCGCTGCTTATAGTTATGGGACTCTACTCTGTGTTGTGGGGGAAGAACAGGGAGGTTACCAAGAAAGACAATAATGAAGATATAGAATCAGCGGCGGAGAAGAAGGCAAAAGAGGCGAAGAATAGCGACTTGGGATTGCAGTCCTTTATGGTGTCTTCAAACTCAAGCAATGAGTTTGCTGCTAGCTAGAAGCAGAGCTTTATCAAAGATTACTGAGAAGGAGACCGCTAATGGCCAAGCATCTTTCGGATCATCAGTCCTTTTTTTTTTTTTTGGGGATTCTTAAGTGGAGAAACATTATTCCCCAATACAATCCTCGTATTCTATTTTCAATGTAATGATTCGATACCGCCACTGTTGGATATCTTCTTGCCTTCCCCCCCCGGGGGAATGATATAAAAAAAGGTCAAGATATCTGAATTTGACAGTTAAACCCGCGGGTGCCAATTAATTCATGGCTTATTTGGATTTAAGCATCTTCACGTAATTTAAGGTAAAACTCATTCCATATATTTATTTTGTACTTCATAAATCACAATTAACAAATTATTTATAAATCATTTCAAACAAATCCTCCGTCTACCAAAATAATCTTAAATCTAGATTCAACTTAACAAAACAATAACAGATCATTTTATCGAATAAGAAAATAACAAAATAATAATTTATGTTCAACAAAATAACAATTTATGTATAGTAAAATGATGAATAGAATGAATAATGTGACATTTTATAACTTAAATGCTGTATATTGTATTATTCATTGCAGAAAATTTTTTATTCTTCCGATCTTAAATATAAGACTCATTTTAATAAATTATACTATAAAATAAATTTTATATTTAAGACTGGATAAAGTAATTAAATAAAAATATATAATTCTTAATAACAGCCTGTATGGATGAATCGCAAAGAATAATCATTTTGACTGCCAGACCTATTCCTCGTGTTGGGTCCTTCGGATCCAACCCAAAATGAAAAAGATTAGTGCCGGCCATGGACAACGTTTTTTTTTTTAACAAAACCAGTTGAGTGAATTAGTTCCTGAAAATTTTTCAGGATTAAAGCATACCTCCAGACTCAGAGAGCATTTATAGAAGTATTTATAGATTGCATACTAATAAAGTTCTCACACCCATAGTAGGATTCAAACTTATAATCTTATGAGTTATAAACCGACTATTTACTAGCTAGACCAATTCTTATTAGTATAGACAATGCTGTTTAAGTTCACAGTCTGAAAAATCACATTCCGTTTAATATTCTGGATTAGTACCCCAAAATATGCTCTGGACTCGGCCCGCGTTATGCCGAGCTCTTGTGTCTGGTGAATCCGCTTCTGCGGACCAAATAAAATTTAAAATAAAAAATAGGTGAGAAAAAGCAGAACCCGCGCTGATATGGCATGATCGGTGCCCTCATGAAATGTTTTGACGATCAACAACCGCGTCAGTCAAATTTCCTTAACAGAGACTAACGCCGTCAAATGACCGTTTGCATTCCGTCTCTCGTGCATTATAAAAATGTGAGGAGCTCATTCCTGCCTTCACAGGCTTTGCTCTCGTTGTATTTGGATCTGCACTCAAATCAGTGATCGTGTTATCTCTCTCCATGTAAGTGGCTTCTACAATGTTTAGATTAACTTTTTGCTTTTGATTTCCTCAGATCAGAATTTAGTTTGGTTCGAAATCTGCGGATCCGAGTTCATTCGTTTAGATAGCCAATGAATGGTTGCGCTACGAGAGCCTCATTTGGATCTCTTGGTTTTTGGTTTTCCTTGCAAGGATTCAATCTGTACGAATTCTTTTCCGTGTAAACCATATTGAACGTCCTATTGTAAATGCAGATTTATTCACGAGAATAGATCTTACAAGCGGTTGTGATTTTGAATTTTATTATTTCATGCAAGCAGATCTGAAAATTTTGACAACTTACGTTTAAATATTTAATTGATGTTGAGGTTTTTGTGCATGTTTGTTAGATTTCAACATAATTTGAGAAACAGAACTGCGAATAGTTTTCCTACTGAGGTTTTAGTCTAGCACGAAGATCCTTTGTCTGAATCCTTTAAGCGTTGCAGTTCTCGTTGCTGCATGGGTATGAATTAGTTTTTCTGGTCCCGTGGTGATGATAATGGTCCTGAAATATTTGAATTTTTAAAGTGAGGAACTGATTGATGAATGAATCTGCGATTTCATCACTTAATTGGCCTTTTGAGTCTTCTCCTTATGCAGCTGAAAGAAGAGATGGGGTTGTCTTTCGGTAAGCTATTTAGCCGGCTCTTTGCCAAGAAAGAGATGCGTATTCTGATGGTAGGTCTCGATGCTGCTGGTAAGACTACCATCTTATACAAGCTCAAGCTCGGAGAGATCGTGACCACCATTCCTACAATTGGTATGCTGCTTATTTTCTTATATCTTGCATTTTTTTCGTTTGCTGATATTTCTGAATTTTATGCCCCAGTGTTTCTTGGTGTTCTTTGCTTACTTGATCTGATCCAATTTCACATGCTACAGTATTTATGATCAGAAAAATAATTGCAATTGCAATTGATGCTTATATTCACTACTTTACAGGGTTTAACGTAGAGACTGTGGAATACAAAAACATTAGTTTCACGGTTTGGGATGTTGGTGGCCAGGACAAGGTTTGTTACTTGTGTCTTATCGGTAGTTAGATTATGTTGAGATCTCTTTCAGCTTTGGTAATTATCTGATTTATTAACTATACCATGATACTTTTATGTTTTTTACTGTTGTATTTCCCATTAGTGGAGTGATTAAAAAAAATTCTTTTAAAACAAGAGTGAACTTGTGTCGTATGCACTCTAATACTTGTCATGTGAGTTGTGTTTTCATGTGAGCTTGGGTCTCGTGCTAATTAGAGGCTCTTTGTTAGCACACAACGTAAACTCCGTTATTTATATTGGAGCCATCTAATCATATTATGCTTTTCCTAAGATATTATGGGGTCATGAAGGTTTGTTTTAAACATGCAGTAAACATAGATCATTCATAATCTTCAATCATTTGCTTGTTGTACTCAGCAGCTTTTACCACCCTGTCTTGAATGGGTCTATTAGGTTAGCTTATAATTTTGTAATGTCACCATTTGGTTCTAGCATGCTTAATGGACCATAAACCTTTCCTCATTAATCGTCTTGCGTGGTGCGACTACAGATTCGTCCTTTATGGAGACACTATTTCCAAACACACAAGGGCTCATCTTTGTTGTTGATAGCAATGATCGTGATCGTGTTGTTGAGGCCAGAGATGAACTTCACCGGATGTTGAATGAGGTAATAAAAGATTCTCAATGCTGTGTTTTGGCATGCGCCATGGATTTTGGTTATGTATACAGCATTGTATTGAACATGAAAGAGAAAGGGGAAAAGGAGAGAGAACATCATGGAAAAAAGTCCTTCTACTGGAATATTGAAATTGGTTAACCCAAAATCTTATTAATCATTTTGGGTTTTGGAATCTTTATGGGTTTCTGACATTATCGAGTGCAAAATAGCCTGGTAACCTTTAAAGCTTATTAATAGAGATCATCTTGCTGGTCGGAGACTTTCTTTAGCGGCCAACTCTATAAATGACGGAAATAAAACTTGGAACTTTTATGTAGTAATACTATTTGCTCCCATCACTTCGTGAATTAATGCTTACTAATGTTCTTAACACCCAGGACGAGTTGAGAGATGCAGTACTTCTTGTATTTGCCAACAAGCAAGATCTGCCAAATGCTATGAATGCTGCCGAAATCACGGACAAGCTTGGTCTTCATTCTCTCCGTCAGCGCCACTGGTATTTTGATGCAATTGATTGATGTCTGCCTGCCTTGAGCATTTGAAGCACGTGTGTTTTGTGGTGTTATCTACGTTGTTGATTCAGATAATTGGATTGTGGTTTTGTTTTTATGTCAGGTACATCCAAAGCACGTGTGCCACTTCTGGAGAAGGACTCTATGAGGGACTGGACTGGCTCTCCAACAATATAGCCAACAAGGTAGGCTTTAATAATTAATTCTACAGCTGGCTTTACTTGGATTCTTGCCCTGCGTATAATATAATTTGGTTAATTTGCGTATTTTGTATCAGGCTTAAAAGGCAATCATGTTCGATGGGATGCTGCAATCTTTACTTTAGAGTGGGCTTTTGGCTTGTATCATCACATTGATTGACTCTGATTCTGTTCCTGCGTGATTTTTCCCCAGTTTAGTTAATTGTTATATTGTTATGTCATATGCTAGCAAATCTGTGTTTTGATTAATTTGTTTCTGTAGATTCTGAATAAATGAATGAATTACATATACGCTTCATTAGCTTAGTTGTCTTAGAATTAGACACCAGTGAAGTGAGTATATATTGTCAAATCATTTTTTTCAATTGAAAAAAAGTAATGGTTTTTCTGTGGATGTATTAACAGATTTTAAGTCATTGTAGAGCTGCCATTGTCGTTGAAGTTTAGGGGGAAAAAAAAGAGAGAATATCCACGGTCATTGGA